>NW_006206042.1:2223153-2279366 GCF_000334495.1 Tupaia belangeri chinensis | reverse complement strand
TGACGAGAGCATGCCCCCTATAGCAAAAACCTCTCAAAAAAAAAAAAAAGAGTTGACAATAAGCAAAATGAAGTCACATATTATTTAGGGATAGCTATATGCAAAATAAAACTATAAAAGAAGCAAAGAAGTTACCCCAGGGATTGAGAAGGGTTTGCAGTCGAGGAGGTTCACCCAGGAGTCTTTGACAAAACTGGCAATGTTCTCACTTTAAGCTGGCTGGTAGGAAGTTGAGTACTTATTTTATGATCGTAATTACACTTTTTAAACTGTTCATATACATTATATACACCCTTGGGTATGTATAATGTCTTTCATAATAAAAAAAAAATGTAACCCAAATGTGCATGGGGTCCCTGGGGTAACTTCTGTTCTCACTCTACGTTCTCTTGAGTCAAGTGATGGCACTACTGCCGGCCTTGATTAGTGTTCTGGCTGAATGTTTGTGTCTCCACAAAATTCATATGGCGAAACCTTAACCCCCAAGGTGGCAGTGTCTGGAGGTGGAGCCTTTGGGAGGCAAAGTCTCTGGCAGTATCAGTAATGAAAATATAACCTAGAATTTATAGAATCACTTTGGAAAGCAGTAAGGCGTACCCTGGTGACGCTTCAAAGGAATCCAACCTGTGATTCAGCTACCCTTCCCCTGAGGGGATCCTGTGGGGATCAGTGGCCTTATAATAAAGAGGTGCTCACGAGTTTGTTCCCTTTTCCATCACGTGTGGGCATAGCGAGACGAGGCCACCTGTGAGCCAGAAAGCAGGTCTTCACCACACTGAATCCCCTCCATCTTGGTCTTCCCTGCCTCTGAAATGGTGAGAAATAAATTCCTGTTGTTTAGATGCTACCCAGTCTCCAGGATTTTGTTATAACAGTTCGAATGGACTGAGACAGCGAGTGGTATACATTTTATTAAAAGACGGTGGAAGATGGAAACGAGTGTGATATTACTGGCCCGTACAGCAAAGCTTAAACTTTCCCATTGTTCCATTCTTCTTTTTTAATTCTGCACTGCTTTTTATAAACTCTCTTTCTCATACATCTGCCTCTTCTCTATCTTCTTAAAAGACTCTCAATAAACCACACGAATCAGTTTTTCTCACCTCACACCTTTCTGGCTAGCTTTTGCTCTGAAAGCTTGATTCGAGGGCATTGATAGCCGCGAAAATGATGCTGTATTTTTAACTCTCATCAAGAAACTATTGACTACCACAACACACCACTTTCAGAAAGTAAAAGGCACAGATGAGTAGAAATCCATCTGTGCCAGAAAAAGAGTAAAAATCGAAGGATTACAGACAGATAAAACAGGTACCGACATTCTTAGTAATAAGCAATACTAACTTCATCAGAAGAATGCATCTAATAACTTGTCCACTTATTCTTAGTCAATGATTTGGCCTCATTTTTCAGTGAGCAAATAGAAAGCCATTAGATGTGAAGCCCCAAGCCTTCTCACCTAGAAACCATCCTGTTCCTAACACCTATCTCATCCTTCCTCTCTCTGGTTTAACTGGGAGAGGGGAGCTCCTCCCATCAACAGCTCACCCTGGGTCCAGACAGTGAGTCCTGGTAAATAGCACCATCCTCTGCAAGGCTGAGACGCAAACATTCAGACCAGAACACTAATCAAGGCTGGTAGACGTGCCTTCCCTTGACTCAAAAGGGCATGGAGTGAGAGCAGAAGCTACCCCAGGGACCCCATGCATATTTGCGTTACTTTTTTTTTAATGAAAGAAATTATGCATACCCAAGGGTATATATAATGTATATGAACAGTTTAAAAAGCGTAATTACTGCCATAAAATAAGCACTCTGCAAGATGGGGTCACCTGCATCTGGGGACTTCCTGAATGCTCGGGCGCAAGTGTGCTTGAGTTCCAGGGGCCGACGAAAGCTGGGGTGGATCTTGTGCCAAGACTGTTTGGAGTGCTGTCTCTGTCTTTCTTTCGCTTTGTTTGTTTGTTTGTTTGTTTTTGGTTTTGTTTTTGTTTTTTTCTCACACATACAGCAGAAAATGGATACACTTTGAAAAGGAAAATTCATCTTTCCTTTTGGGTTCTGGACTTCATCTTTTCTTAATTTCTAGGGGACTTCAAATTTACATGATCTCTGTCCTTTCCTGAGCCCCTAACTCCTCTCTGTCCTAGATTATCGTTATCGGCACAAAAACACGTTATTGCCATGAAGAGTATAACCACCACCGCCGCCGTAATTCTCCGTGACCCTCATCTCTGCACAAGTACTGGGCCATTTCTCTTCTCTCTTTCATAACCAAACTTCTTGAAAAGACTTAAAGAGCCAACTTCCTGAATGCTCACCTTCATCCTGCGGGAATCTGACTTCTGACTTTATCAAATATTGAAATCATTCTTGCCACTGACCTTCACGTCATGTCAAGTTCTGTACATACTTCTTTATGATCATTTTATTAAACTTCTCAACAATAACTTGTTTTTGGAGAAGTTTTTGTATAGGACGCTTGTGCTCGCCAGACAGACAGAGACAGAGAGATAGAAAGCAAGAAATCACCCCCCAGGGGGGATGGCCACACCGAAATCCCTTCTCCTCCATTCTCCTCTCGCGATCTTGGGCACGCACGCACACGCGCCCAGCGTGAGTTTTAAGCCACCAGGTCCGGGTCGAGAACCACGGTCGACTACATGGGCGTACAGCGAGACGCTAAGTGTTGGTCCCCAACAATAACATTTTCTCATCATTGAAATCTGTTCTTTTTTTGCTTCTCCAAACCACCCCTTTCTTAGTGTTTCTCAATTTTTTTCCTTTCTTAAACTTTATTTATTTCTTCCACTAGAGGAAGAGGCACAGAAAGAGAGAGAGAAAGAGACATGCACACTCCACAGGGTCGTCATGTAGCCAGCCACCCCACTTCAGCCAGTCTGGACCATTGGCATACATGTGACCAGTGTGTGCAGGGAGGGTCCAGGACTTGCACCCAGGACCTTCCCATGTGGGTCTAGTTGTGTTACCACTGGGCCACTGTCTGGCCTTCTCCACAGTTTTTTGTTTTGTTTTTCATGGTTCTTCCCCCGTTCACTAAATTCCCATGCTCAGGTATTCAAAGAACTTGGTCTGAGCCTCCTTCATTTTTTTCCTCTACGTTCTGTCCCTCAATGATCTTATCAGTCCCACAGATTTAGGCATGATCTTTATGTAAAGGCTCTTAAATTTATGTCTGAAGCCTCTGAGCTTCTCTGAGCTTAAATTTCTTATCCAACTTTCCACCCCCAGAACCTTCTCTTGGATAACTAATATTGCAAATGTAAATAAGACCCTAATTTTTCTCTCTGATTTATTTCTCCTTTTTTTCTTTTTTTGAAAAAGCAAAAAGCATTATTTAACTCTAGAAATCCAGTGGCATCTGGCAGGTACAGTGTAATATAAAAATGAAAAATGTAGAAAGCAAGCATAGAGCTC
Organism: Tupaia belangeri chinensis; assembly: GCF_000334495.1. Lineage (NCBI taxonomy): Eukaryota > Metazoa > Chordata > Mammalia > Scandentia > Tupaiidae > Tupaia > Tupaia belangeri. Next base: position 2,275,928 of record NW_006206042.1, on the reverse strand, counting down.
CAGGAAAAGGGTCTTTGTTCTTTTTTTCCAAGTCTTCCCAAATAAGTAAATGAGACTCCATTATTTAAGTGAGACATTCTTGATTTCTTTCTTTCCTTCATCACCCACATCCACATCGTCGACAATCTGATCAATTTTTTATCTTTAAAATACATTTTAAACACACATTTTTCTATGTTTAGTGCCATTACATTAACCCCACACAGAGCTATTCCCTCACCCCGGTCTTACTGCACAGTCTCCTTACTGGTCTCCCAGTCTTCTCTCCCAAGGTTCTAACTGTGAGACAATCGCCCCGCACAATTTCACCGGGTCAGTCCGCCCCGGCTCACTCTACTCCCCACCGTATTTCATTCAGAGCCTTGTTTCCTCTGTCTGTAACTGAAAGTGGCTTCTTGCTCTTCTGAACAAACGTAGGTCTGCCCAATAGTCTCCATCTCAATCTCTATTCCTTCCCTTCATAACAAACTCATCACAAACTGTAACCACTGTTGACCCCTGAACGATGAGGGACTAAGGAAGGCCAAATTATCACAGAGGCAAAAATCCATGTATAATTTTTGAACTCCCCCAAAGCTTAACTATTAATAACAGCCTGATCAGCTGAGGTGGAGTGTGAAGAGCACATGCCTCCTCCAGCCCCAAGACCTGCCACCTCTTCCATCCAGCGGCTGCCACCCAGTCAAGGAGCAGGACGGTCCCCAAGGATCCAGTTCAAGACCTTGCTGCTGGTTTCTCGCCTTGACTCAGAGGCTGGAGAGTAGATTTGGAGGTGCCGCCCCACCCCTACTCCCTCATGCTGACCAGTGACCAGGCATTATCAGACTCAGTTCTCAAGTCTTCTTTGGCAATGTCTCCATGGCAACAGAAGAAGGGGACAAGGACTACACCTACAATAAAGAGCTCCAGATGATGCACAACATCACCTGGGGCAGTAGAAGCAAGGAGAGGAGCTGGAGAGAGCCATCCAGAGTACAGGAACCCAGAGGCTGCCTACCTGAGAGCACAGCCACAGAAGTGGAGCCGACGCAGGGCACCTCTGACAGCGCTGATGCTGCAGAATCCATATCTGGTACCCAGGAGAGGGCAGCAAGGAGCCCAGAACAGAGGAACCTCAACCTGCACATGCCACCAAGGGATTCCCAGGGAGCCAGCACTGCCTGGAGAGAAGCAGTACCTGGAATTAAGACTGCAGCTTGAGGACGTGTGGATGTGGGATTTGCTTCTTATTTCCTCATTTTGGGGGGGAGGGATCTTTGTTTTAAAAAAGAGATAAATTTGCTATTAACACCCCAACAGGAAGAGAGAGAGAGAAAGAAGGGGGAAAAGCATATAAGTGGACTGGTTCACACCCATGTTGTTCAAGAGTAGACATATTTGGTTTATTTTTTTCTGTTTTCTTTTTCTTAGTCTCTCCTCCCAGGATGCAGGCTCCATGAGGATCAGGACTTTGAATATTGTGTTTATCATGATGTCCTCATTTCTTAGCACAGCACCTGGTGTGCAATAATTACAAAATACAATGATGGGGCAATATTTTAATTCGTCATAAACCCACAGTAAAATAGTGACTTTATTATAATTTATTGCCTCCTCTACGCCAGCCATTGTGCCAGGGAGACAGGAATAAAAGTCAAAGGAACAGCCCGTGAGTGATATGGCCGAGGTACATGGGCTGTGGCAGGCAGAAAGAGGTAGCCCTTGATCCAGATGGTGCAAGAAAGTCAAGAGGGCTGCACAGAGGAGCCGGGATCTCAGAAGACATCCGTTATCATCAAGTGAAGACACGAAAAATAAGCACCCCAAGTGGAGCAAACACTTGGGATGTTCGACTCTCATGGCTCCACGCTAACTCTCCAAGCAGGAGTGTTTAAACCAAGGGCTCTACTTGATATTCTGCTGACACTCTCTTTTCCCCCAAACTAGACAAGTCTGTCCCCTTCAAAATACCACCTCTCCCCAACCTTCTACTTCTAGGAAACATTGTCTTTGTTTTTCTTGGACATACCTACTTTAAAAGACATATTCAGTCTACCTTTACAATGTACATATTTCAGGGGCCCAGCTGCAGTTGTGCAGTCAGTGAGATGCTACCGCGTGGTGGCTGGGGCTGCAGGGGAGGCCAGGGTTTGATCCCTGGATCGACCTGAACAGGCCAGGCAAGGCTGCTCACACACCTGTGATCCTGGACAGCTGAAAGCATGGGCCAGAGGATCATGACAATGAGACCATGTCAGAGGTACCCTTCCCCCTTCTTCCTCCTCTTTCCTTATAAATAAAGGAGAAAATGTACATATTTCCAGCAAATATAGCAACTTGAAACAGATTCTCTGAGTGCAAGTTTGCAACGTTAACCTAACTAACTGAAAACTTACCTGAAAGAAGATTGTTGCAGTGTTAGAATATCATCTACTTCATGTTCAGTGAAGACAGGCTTTCACAACCCTAAAACCAGGTCCTATTATGCAGGAAACTTCTAGAGCAGTGTGTATGAGACAGAAACTCCTGAGGCTAAACTGTAAAAAATGCTGTCTCAAAATCTTTATGATTAGAGGGAAAAATAACAAAACAGAGAAGGCAATAGGAAGATGTTATTAGCCAGAAGCTGAGTATAATCCAATTTTAAGTCTATCACCTGTGGATTTATCGGGGTTACTCTTAATGTTATATACAGTTAAGAAGAACCTTAATACGGTGTTTCTTTTCACCCAAAGGGCTTGGAGTTCTACTTTAAAACACAGAAGTTGGGACCAACAGATGGCAAAATGGTTACATCTCAGGACTCCAATGTAGTTGACCGTGGTTCAAGTCCTGGATCTAGCAACTGAAAACTCACACCAGGCACTTGTACATGTATGCCCAAAATTCCGATAGAAGAATGGAGGAGAAGAGATTGTGGTGTGGCCATCCCCCCTGGGCTATCCCCCCGGGAGGTGATTTTTCACTTTCTGTCTATCTCTCTGTCTCTCTCTGCCTCTCTGGTGAGCACATGCACTCTATAGCAAAAAAATAAAAATAAAAATAAAAAAGCATAGAAGTTAAAATCAGAAGGTCTTTTAGAAATAATGTGGTTCATCTCTTCATTCTATAATGGAGACCTATTACTGATTTTTAAGACTGTACATGTAATCAAGACGTATTTGATAGTTAGTTTTTGTGTCAACTTAACCGAGCCACAGATATTTGGTTGAACATTATTTCTGAGTATGTCCAGAAGGGTGTTTCTGGGTGAGGTTAACATTTGAATCGACAGACCGAGTAAAGCAGGTTGTCCTCCCTGGTGTGGATGATACTCAACCCATCTATTTGAGGACAGAATAGAAAAAAGAACTAAGAAAAAGTTCACTCTCTCTGCCTGTTTTCATGTTGGAACATCAGCCTCCTCCTGGCTTCAGAGGCAGACTCAGACTAGAATCATACCATTGGCTCTCTTGAGTCTGAATTTCTCAGCTTCTATAATCATGTGAGCCAATTCCGTATCATCTCTCTCTCTCTCTCTTGCTCTCTCAGAAAAAATAAATAAACCTTTTTTTATTTTTAAGAAAGATTTTTACCAGAGGGCACATGTAATCGCCAGAGAAACTGAGCGAGACAGAAAGTGATAAATCACCTCCTGGGGGGTAGCACACCACAATCCCTTCTCCTCCATTCTCCTCCCAGGATTTTTGGGCATGCACGCACATGTGTCCAGCATGAATTTCAAGCTGCCAGGTCCAGGACTCAAGCAGAGCTCGACTATGTGGGAGTCTAGCAATGTGACCATTGTGCCACCTGCTGGTCTTATAAATAAACCATTTACAAAACAGTGCTTTTGTTTCTTGGACAGAATATGATGTGGTTAAGGCACTGGACTCCTACATGGCCGACCACGGTTTGAATCCTAGACCTAGAGGCTTGCTTTCTCACTTCTCCTCACTTTCTTTCTCTTTGTCTTTCTGTGATCACATTTGAAAATAATAATAATAAGCAAAATTAAATATAATAATTTTTTAAAATAGTGTTTTTTAAGTAAAGGCACAGTATATATTTTTATTATAACAACAGTAGAATATTATTATAGTCTCTGGTTACCTTCTTAGGGACTAACCTCCTATTGACACCCACTTCTCTTGTTCCTTCAGTCCTTCCTCATGGGATAATTTCCAAAAGCATCTAGATACTCTCAACCATTCTCTACCCCGAAAATAAAGAAGCAACATTGCTCCCTTACCTATCACCTTTCCTACAGCCCCCACTCCATCCCTAAATTCGATTTCTCAGGAAATATTTTCATTGTAGGCACTAACCGACTCTACTTCCCCACCTCCCACTGACTTGTGAACCCACTGACAGCTCCTGTCGCTCCACTGCATCTGCCTTTGACAAGACCTTGCTCCTAAATTCAAAAGGAAACATCAGCTCTTATTGGCAACAGTCCACATAGTTGCACATTCACCCCTTTTGGAAAGCTTTTTGTCATTGGCTCTGGCCCCCGCCCTCTGGCTTTCTTCCTGCACCTCTGGCCGCTCTTTGCTGGCTGCTATCTTCTTGAACAAGTCCTTAAATGATGGGCTCCTCAGGGCTCCTTCTTCGCCATTCTTCTTTCCTCACTCTCCATTCTATGAGATATCGACCACTCCCAAGACATCGATTTACTCTGAACACAGTGATCATTCCTAACTTGTATCTCTGGCCAAGATTTCTCTTCAGAATTCCAGGCTCATATATCTAGCTGCTTACCAGACGTGCCCACTTGTACATTCTAGACACCTCTAACTCAACATGTCCAAAGAAGAAACATTCATCTTCCCCGGCCACCGGGCAATCCCACTACTTCGACAGTACTCCCCGACTCACTGCATGGCACTTCCCTTCACCCATTTGCTCAAGGCAGGATGCCAGGAGTTACCTTGAAGTCCTCTTTGTTTGTTTGTTTTAAACCTCTTCCAGTGAGTTTCCAGGAAGTCTTGTCCATTCAGTATCTTAAATACCTTCCAGGCTCATTCTCTTCTCTTTCTTCTCTTCCCTCAGAGAAGACAATGCCCTACTATGTGTCTTGGTCTCCAACCTGGCTTACCTCCAACCATTCTCCAAGTTTGAGCTGGATAACTTTTACAGTTTGTGTAATCTGAATGTAGACACACACACACTCACACACTTACAGTCTTTCACTAGTTGGTATATGTTCTTAGGATAAAATCCAAACTCCTTTGAAAGATTTATTGACCGCTCCATAATCTAACTCTTTGCATTGAGCTTCAGCTTTGCAACTGCCTACCTTGAGTGGTTTTCCTCTTCCCTTTCCCCTTCCTTCATGGCTTACTGATAATTCCTTCTGGAGTCCTCATGACGCTCTTGCAGATCTTCCACGGATCCCTCGCTCTTCCAGATCTTCCACGGATCCCTGTACTTCGAACAGTGACTTTGCCAAAACGTGCTGAGTGATTGAAGGATGTCTGTCTACCACTGGACAGCAAGCTCTTCCATAAAGACCGGAATCCTGCCTGTCTGGTTCTGTGGATGTCCAGAGCACCTCTCGAGGCTCCTGACTACAGCAGGCATTCATGAATACTATTGGAGTAAATTGACGAATGCTATTTTCCTTGGGGAGTGATTTGGCATACTCATACTCACATTTCTCTAATTTCTGTGTGAATGATGGCCGAATTTATATAGATGTAATGATCATAATTAAGAGTTATTGACTGAACTATAGGAGAAGCAATAGTTAGAATGATTTATCCTTGAACTCTCTCAGAGAATTAGTAAATGTAAAGGGAAAAATATTTAATGAGAATCTAGAAATTAGGAACAGTTATTACTGTGACCTCAAGACCTTAGAGAGAAGGCTTTCGTGGGTGCTTTCCTCAAGTTAAAATAGACTGTTGAGAGATCGGCAGGTGGCGTGGGGGCTAAGGGCACGGGACTCCCACATGGCTAACCGCAGTTCAAGTCTTGGACCTGACAGCTTGCTTTCTCACTTTCCCTCTCTGTTTCTCTCTCACTCTCACTTTCTCTCACTCTGTCTCTCTCTAGTCAAAGTAAAACAAATAAATAAAATAATTCTTAAAAAAATAGACTATAGATAAAAGATCATTAATAGTAGATGAGTTTTCTGAGAGACTAGCTTGGGAACCATGAAGAAATACACAGTTAATTAAAGAAACTGGAAGGGAATAATTTGGGATAGGAAGCAGACAGACAACAAAATATAAACTTGAGAAATTGCTAAATAAATTATTGCTTAATTTGTACATTTGGATTACCTGTATTCTATACACTTTTAGCTAATAATCTACCTCTTTTTAAGACCAGCATATGGTGTAATGGTTACATTGCTGGACTCCCACATAGTTGACCATGGTTCAAGTCCTGGACTCAATGGATTAAAACTCATGCTGGATACATGTGCATGCCTGCCCAAGATCCCAAGAGGAGAATGGGAGGAGAAGGGATTGCAGTGTGGCTGTCTCCCCAGGGGAATGATTTCTTGCTTTCTGTCTCTCTTGTCTCTCCAGCGAGCTCACACACCCTATAGCAAAAATCTCTCTCTAAATAAAAATCTACCTCTTACTTATGCAATTGCAGATAAAAATCTGACATTTTATTTCTCTTCTTTCATATATGGTTTCCAGCTAACAAATACATTTCAACAGGATAGATGTGGTATTTGAAAGAAAGACCAAAATTAAATCAGAAAATAACACATTTTAATGTTTCTATTTTAATATAAAAATGAAGAAAGTAAGAATATCTGGAAAACAAAACATAATTCATATAGGAAAATGCCGTATGCAGAACACTGACTTCACAGAAGATAAAGGTTTTAGCCTTTGCATCAGAAAAATCAGGCTGGCGATGCTGAGCAAGTTTTCCAGCAGGTGGCGCCCTGAACCAATTCATACAAAACATGAGCGACAAAGGACTCTAGACACACCTGTATTTTAAGGATTAAAATCACCTCCTTGTGTACTGGCCACACAGTAAAGAGATTATGTAACCCGTACTCTGTTAGACACACACATGCATGGGTGTATTTATCCACTCAAGAGTGAAGTAACAAAACCATTATGAAAGCAATTGCTAGCACACGGGACCTGCAAACATACGTGCATATGTACGTGATTTGCATGTACTTATCAGAGCCAGTTCATCTCCTCCAAATGTGCTCTTAACACTGCCTCGTAAATATTTCATCGTTCTCCACAATACCTAATCCAAATGTCTGTGCTCTCTTCAAGCATTCAACACCTTGGATTTTTCCCAATTATTCTGTCATGACATAACTGCTTACTCTAAAAGTAGGGAGGAGGAAGAGGCGGAGGAGAAGGAGGAGCTGCGAGTACTACCACCATCAGATAAAATTTCCCCGTCTTTGAAATATCGACCCCTCGGCATCTGCACATCCAGCCCTCTTCCTTTCCAGCAGCGAGGGAGGCGCTCGCCCTCAGGCTACCTATAGGTGATCTTTCCTGTCACTCTGTTACATAGTGGTGCTTCCTAATTCACGGTTTGGCTTTTCATGGTCAAAGTGATCTGAAAATATTAAGTGAAAAATTCCAGAAATGAGCAATTTAGAAGTTTTTAGTTGTGTGCTATTCTGAGTATAATGGTTAAATGTAAAAAAGAAAAATAAAAAAAGATGAAATCTCAGGCAGTCCTGCTCCCTCCCGCCTAGGACATCTGCAGTCCCCCTAGGATGTCATGCAGTCCATCTCCCTCCCTGTCCTGTGTCCCGTGTATCTACGGTACACATGCTACCTGCCCCTCAGCCACTTGCTAGTCACTTCTGTTATCAGATCAAAAAAGCGTAGTATATATAGAACTGGGTACTACCTGCTGTTTTAGGGATTCACTGGAGCCTCGACAAAGCACCCGCCCAGATAAGGGGAGACTACTGTAGCCTCTTTCTTTCTCAGTCTCAGAAATCTTGACCATCTTTTATGCTTCCTTTCTCTCTCTTGATTATTCATTTTCTCCTTCATAATGATTTCCTTCCCAATGGTCTTCAAGTAACCTCAAGTGCCTCCCACTAAAATGAAACAAAACAACTAACTGGGGGACCTGGAGATGCAAGTTTGGCCATGAGTTGATCATTATTGAAACTGACCGTTGAGTGCATGAAAGCTCATAATACTACTCTAGTTTTGTGTTTGTAATTTTCCATAATTAAACACCTAAAACCAAAAAAAGCAAAAAAGATATTTCTGTTTCTCTCCTCATGCTTTCCAGATCACCACTCTCTTCATCCCTCTCAGCCCAAGTGCTAAGAGTTGCTTCCAGGGGGCAGGCAGGTGCTGGATTCCCACATGGCTGACTGCAGCTTGAGTCCCAGACTTGGCGGCTTACTTTCTCACTTTCCCTTTCTCTCTCTCTCTCTCTGTCTCTCTCTGGTAAGATAAAAAAATAATAATAATAAGTGGAATTAAAATAAATCAATAATTTTTAAAAAAAATAAAAAGTTTCTTACATATTTTCCCTCGAATTCCTAACTTCTCATGGCCTCTGCAGTCCCTTATAGTCTGATGTTTAACCTGATACTCCAGAAAAAAAAAACACCCCTCTGGCAGGTGGCATGATGGTTAAGGTGCTGGACTCCCATGTGACTGATTGCAGTTCAAGTCCCGGACCTAGAGGTTTGCTTTCTCACTTTTCCTCTCCCTATCTCACTCTGATAAAATTAAAAATAATAATAATAAATAATAAATAACATTAAATAGTTCTTTTTTTTTTTAATATTACCTAACATTCATTCCCTGAGCATCATCACAACATACTAAATGTGGTTTCCCATCTAGGATAAACTGCATAGTGGCTTAATCAAGCATGTTACCATCAATAATATTCCATTTCTACTTTCATACATATGTATACGTATATACATGTTTTTTATCCTATGTTTGACCCTCTGCCCTTTCCCACTGTCCCATTACACCATCTCTGCTATATACAGTTGTCTTCCAGAGGAGTTATTGAAAATGTGATACATGCAAGTAAAGGGAGAGGGGCCACGAGTTTAGTTTTTAACAATAGGGAACATAGATTCTATTCAGGGTTGGATTAAGGGTGGGTCTCGTGTAGTTCCGCAATTGTAGGTGAGTCTCCATGGAATACAGTTTTAGGAAAGCGGTTCTGGTAAGCAGAGATGACCATCAGTTGATGCGGCACAGCAGCCATCTTGTGATTAGCGGGAATGGTGTTGTGGGGATCTGCAGCGTGAGTTATAGCTAAAGTTTCTTTCTGTTGCTTATAGTTGCAAGTTCTTAATCCTTGTTTTCGGCTTTAGTTTGCCGCCTGCGGCCGGTGGCCACGCGCAGGCCCGGCAACCACACGCCAACTCCGAGCCCGCGATTGTGCGTGGGACCCAGCGCCACCTCCCGTTCGCCCACCCGGCCAGAGAAAGGAAGGACGGTGACCTTAGCTGGTCCACGCTGCCAGCCCGCTTAGGCGCCGAGCGAGGGACACACCCAGCACCACAGCGGGGGCCGGGAGGCCCGGGCCACGGAACACGGAGCAGAGCCCCTGCCGCACAGGCCCAGAGGCCTGCTGCCGCCACATTAAATAGTTCTTTAAAAAAAAAAAAAAAAGCTCTCATCAATGACTTCCAAGTCATACAATCTAATGGTTGCATCTTAATTATCGTAGTCTGTGACCTCTTAATAGCACAAAATGCTCAATCAAGTCCCTCCTTGGGCATGCCCTTAACCTGACTTCAGAAATTACAAAATTTTGATGTCTCTTCTACCTCCCTTGCAACTACTTCTTTAACACCTTCTCTCTACTCTGCTATTAAATGTTAGGGTTCCCATAGTTCATTCTTGGCCCTTCTTCTCATCACTCTACACTTTTGGGGTACATCGCAAGCTCATCCGTGTGTTCACATTAAATCCACCAATTTGCTGATGAGCCCCAAATAAAATCATCAGCTCAGACTCTGATTCAGCCCTCAGCTTCATACACTCGTGGTATCTTCTCTTTCTTTTTTTTTGGAGAGGTTTTTGCTATAGGGCATGTGTGCTCACCAGACAGACAGAGAGAGACAGAGAGACAGAAAGCGAGAAATCACCCCCCAGGGGGGATGGCCATGCTGCAATCCCTTCTCCTCCATTCTCCTCTTGGGATCTTGGGCATGCTCGCACACGCACCCGGCGTGAGTTTTAAGCCACCAGGTCCAGGACGCGAACCGCAGTCGACTACATGGGAGTCCAGCGACATAGCCATTACACTAACTGCTGGTTCCCTCGTGGTATCTTCTCTTGAACATTTCCAAAGTACCTCAGAATTGAAGGTCACAACGGAATTCACTGTTTTTTTTTTTTCTTTTCTGTTTTTTTTTTTTTTACCCTAAATAGATTTTTTGCCAGAGAATGTGTGCTTACCAGAGAAAGAGAGAGAGAAAGGGAAAAATGATGTTCATTGGGATAGCCACTGCACAAGCCCTTCTCCTCCATTCTCCTCTCTCAACCTTGGGCACACACGCACACGCGCCCTATGTGTTTCTCAAGCCATCAGGTCCAGGACTTGAACTATAGCGCCTGCAATGTGGGACCCATCACCTTAACCACAGCACCAACTGCTTACCCAAACTCACTATTTTCTTTCCCAAACCTATCTAGTCTCCCAGGGTTTCCTACCTTAGTGAATGGTATGCAAACCAGAAATCTTGGAGCCATCCCCATCAGCTCCCCTTCGGTAATATTTTCAATCCATCAACAAATCTGAGTACAGTACTGTAGTCCATAAATGTCTCTAAAACGCATATGCTTCTATCTCTACCATCACCACCACTGTCACCCACTTAATCCAAGTTAACAGCACTTTTCACAAGAACTACTGGTGGTAAGATGGGCTCCAGCATCTCTTCTGGCAGCCTGTCACTCTAGTCTCTGAGCTGCAGCTGGAATAATTCTCCCCAAATACAAGGCAGATCATGAGATTCTTTGGTTTAAAACCATTCAGCAGTTTCCTATTTTTTTTTAGGATAAGGGAAAAAATCCCTTTCGGGGCTGTAAGACCTTCTGGGGTCTGCCTCTTGTCTTTCTCTGTAAGTTCATTTCATAGCCCCTTCTCCCTAGTCTATGCAGTCAAATCAAACACTCCTTTCAGACCTTTGTAAACAGCATTCTCCCTCCCACCACAAGACCTTTGTGAATGCTCTTCCTCTGTCTAGACAGCACTTTTCTTTACTTTTCTTGCCCAGTTGTTTCTGATTCTTTCAGATTCAAGTCAAGATATACTTCCTGGAGGACTCTTGCCTTGACTTCTATGAAAAAGTCAACTCCCCCTGCCCCCTTCCTTTTCTCTGGGGATCTCTCCTTCATCCACTGTTGCAATTGTATGTGTATTTGTGTGATAATCTTTCTATTTTTGCTCATCAGTGATTAGCACAAAAAAGGATTAAATAAACATTCGTTGAAAACGTAAGTGAATTACTGTGTATTCATTCAACCCTATCAAGTTTCTATCTATTTAAATAATGCTGAACTACTTCCATCACCTTCATCTCTAAGCGGATAATCAGGGACCACACATTCATTTTTAATATTTTCAAAAGTTGATTTACTCCATGAATGAGAGACAGAGATCAACCCCAGCAGGGGGTGGCCCCCTCTGAGCCTCAGCCAGCCCCAGAGCATGGTTGTGCACACCTGGCATACTCAGGAAGGTCTCCAGACAAAATCTTTTTTTCAATCTAGAGGGTGTCATTTAGATCATTTCCAAGATGAAGAAATTGACGCTTCAATAGACCTAGGGCATGCACAGATAAACAGCAAGACTCAGATTCAAACCTAGGTCTGTGTCACTTCCATGAAGCTGCTTCTTACACTCAGCTCAAGATTTTCAGTTTCCCTTGTCATAGTACTCCAGGTCTCACCATTTATTTTCTCAAAAGGGTCATCACAGAACGATATCACCAGCACAGGAGTAAAAAGTTCCAATTGGCCCCCAAGGAAGACAAAGAGAAGTTTCTAGTTGATTCTGTTCCATTATAATTTACGGGAACGTCTAAGGTTATAAACAGTAGGGGCAAGTGTTTTGGGGGAAGTAAGTTCTATTTACTATGGCTTTTAAATATAAGCAAAATGAACATTTTTCACCAGGGATAACCGCTGCAATGGCAATAAATAAAAATAAGTAGTTCCCGGACTAAGTATAAGTGATCCATGCCAGACTGGATTTCCAGAGATGATAAATCACTTCTGCAGGTGGAGGTTTGTATGATACCCTCTACTGCTAGTGGAAACCACCACACCTCACTCTGCTGCTTCTAAAAGTCTTTGGCCCTGCAGACCTACAATCTCGCCTGCACCTCTAACCCAGCTATCCTCCACCAACAGCCAAAATTAACCTATTAACATACAAATCAAATCCCTTTATTCTCTGCTCAAACCCACTGATCATTCTCAAAATATGCAGGAAAGCCTCACCATAAGCCCTAAGTCAGCTGTTGCAGCAGGGGCTGGAATTGCACCTCTTAAATGGTTTGGGAGTTTGGGGAGCTGCTTTGTGGTCATAATGACTGGGGGCACTGCTAGCTGTGGGGATGAGTGGTGCCTGGGGTTTACGTACGTGTCCTGCAGCGTGCAAGAGCATCTTATATAAAGAGCTGATGTATGTTGTGTGTTCCTCCTGAATGATCTACTAAAATCTTATTTGTTGGCATCTGAGTCTAGTGCCTAACTCATTTTCTACATATAAATACAGACTTTTATTTTTTCATGATTTAAAACTTCCTAAGGTTTTCAGGGGGAAAAAATGTCATACCTTGCAAGATTTGCTCTGTTTTGATAAAAAATGTATCAACAAATGTTCACCAGTTTGGAAAATCTGGTCGAGGCATCCCTTGTGATTTCTTTTTCTTCTTCTTTTTTTTTTATGATAAGGTCTTACTACATTCTCCTGCCTCCTAGCTGGTTCTCCAGGCACACACCACCACACCCTGCCCTTCTCTTAGACAGGATCTTGCTGCGTTACCTAGACCCAGCCTTGAGTTTGCAATCCTCCTGCCAAAGCCTCTTGAGTTGCTGGAGTATGGGTACCTGTCACCACACCTGATCTTTAGTTTGGACTGGTGTCGACGTCTGCCCTAGGGGCTTGGTCCTATGAAAGAAGAAAGTTAGAGAGAGGAAAGAAAGAAAGATGCAGAAGCAGAGATGCAGGTAAACACAGGCAAGCTGTGCTGCTCAGTTATGCTGAGCTTCTTTATTTATACATTTGACCAGGCACAGTGAACTGTTTACAAGCTTTCAAGGATGTGGTTGAAGTTCTACAGTTAGAGATAAGGACTTTAGTGTAGATGTTTTTCGACCTTGTTGCTATCATGTGTATTATGCATCATAGGTCAAGTCAGTTTACTTATGTTATTCCTCTGCAACTCCAAGGAAGGCTGTCTGAGTATGCATCAAAGAGGATGATGTGTAAGCTATAAACATTATATAGAACAGGCATCGCATAACCTAGCCAGGGTCAGGATGTTTCCCATGCCCCACAGGTATTATCTGTGGAGCCTCTGGTAATTAAGGCATGTGTCAGCCAGCTCCAGTGAGTAATTAGTGAGGCATACTAATAACTGCCTCCTGTATCTAGGCTGCATACCCTCACATATCCCCTTTTCTTGTTTTAAAAGCCAATGTGACTCTCTCCCATTTAGGAGGAGGTGGCCGACACCATGAGACGCACAAGGGTAATACATGAATATAGCAACAAGTGGTTAACACAACAATCAACAGAAATATAGCTCCAATGAATAATTGTTTAAGGTGGTAAATGGTGGAAGGGACAGGAACAAGTTTATCAGGATGTAACAAAATATCATAGAGTTTACAGTAAGTTTTGTACACATGAAAAGAAACAGATTTGGGTCAGTTTTCTGTTCGTCTTTGTCAGCATTGTTTGGGTGTCATTGGATGAGATCTTGATGTCTTCCTAAGTGTTGACGTTAGCTTCAGTTGGCTTCTTCCATTTCTTATTCTCAGAGTCTGGTGTCAGTTCATGGTGTGCAGGTCATACGCACCTAGAGAGGATCCAAACCAGACCTGCAGGAGTAAGCACAGAGAGAAACCCTCTTCCCCAGGCTATTAGAGGAACTGGACCTTGCCAGGTTGGATCTGCTGGCATTTTAAAAGAGACTTTTGTTTGGGAAAATTTTTTGTTGTTAAGTAGTATTCCATTGATGTTATTTTGAATAAAAAGTTAAATTTAGATGATTCAATTTAAATATGGTTAAAGAATGCAATTTGGCAGCATGAGTCGGGGGACCCTAGGTTCCCCCTTTTTTGTTTTAGAAATTATGGAGAGGGTTTGTTTTATTAACAAACTTTACGTTAGCAAATTAGGTCTCTTTAGACTGTGTTTTAGCACCAAATAGTGTGGCCCTTTATTTTATGGCCACCTTAGATACCATCTGTCATATAGACATCGTTTTATGAAAACTTTCTAACTTTTTACAATTTCCTCCAGACATTTTTTGACATAACTGAAACCTTTTGCGATATGTCTTATTTTTTGATTATTTGTCCCCTTCTACTTTTTTTTTTTATTTTGGAAAAATTCAGCCATCTTACTTTAGGACAAAAATTTTTACCATATAAAACTCTTTTAATATTGAAATGTTCTCTTTCCTTTCAACATTTTTTTTTTTACCACAAATATATCTTTATACCCATATCTTTCTTTCCACATCTCTTTCCTACTTACTGCTTTCTTTCTATCTTGTTTCTCTTTTTTTTATATATATATAAATTTGTCTTTGGAGATAGTTGTTACCTCTGATTAATTAGATAAGGAAGTATTTTGTTTGTCATTTTTAAGGATTATTTTAGGCTTGCCAAAGCCTATTTTTTTATTCTTTCGTTTATCTGGGAAATTTAACTTTATATTGCAGGACTTTACATATTTATGAGAATTTTTGACTCATTGTAAATTTAGCTTTTTACTAATAACAGTTCAAGATTTTAATCATTTGAAAAGTTCCTTTAGAAGGCATCAAGCAAAGCAATTGACTATGAACGAAATGTTCCAAGCACTCTAGGGATGAGAAACGGTTAATTCAGTAAGCACAGAGTTGCTCCTGTTATCAGGGCTACAAGGTCCATAAGAGTTGCTAAGCTGCTATGGGGAGGGAGCTGCAGGGTCACCACAGGCTGTCTTGTATTGTGAAGTTTTTAAGTTTTAAGCATGTCTGGTTTTTAGATGTAAGGAAACGTCCTCTTGGACAATGACATGTATGCCAGCACTCTCAGCTGTAGCATGAATGGAGTCATAAATTTACTGGGTTGGACTGGGATGAGAGTGAGACCTCCTTGGGTCATAAACTAGAGGTGTGTCCAGTATCGGGTTTCCTAACACATCAATGGAAGAGCGCTGATTAGCCCAGTGAAAGCCTTTACCCCAGAGTTTACATTTGGAGGAAGGCTTCTTTTGTTTTTCTTTATAATCCTTGATAATATGTCCCTTAGGTTTCATGTTCTTTTTATGGCCTTAAAAGGAGGAGGAGTTGTAGAAGGTGCCAAAAGAGAGTCAGCAGAGGGCACAAGACATGTGTGGTCGGAGGAAGAGGAGATGGAGGACAAGGGGAAGCGGAGGGACCAGGAGTTAACCTTTCCCTTTCTCAGGACAGTTTTCTTTCTGGCATTAATGTGGGAGGAGTTCCAAACAAATATATAGCACCACGGCACAAGTGCCAAGCTTGAAGAATTTTAATAGAAGTGTGAGGCTCTATATGCAGGCAAATACCAATATTGTCCCAGTCTTCAATTTGGAGGGAGCCCTCTTCAGTGTACTAAGGGCATGATAAGTTCATTTCTTGAAACATTTTAGATATAGTTCTAGAGGAAACTGTATATTGTGCTTGTGCCAGCAAAAACCAAAGTTCATTTCTACTTGGAAGAAATCTTACTCCCCATATTGAGATCCCGGGATCTCCACAGAGATGGTGGTGCACCTTATAGCCCTATCCATGAGTGTGGGTCTCAGTATGTCGGCATTCTGTATGCTAGTCAGCTATTTCTTTGCCAGTTTAAAAACACAATTATTTTATCCTTAATCTTTGAGATCAAACGCCAAAAAAGCTGTCTCAAGGTGATTTTAAATATTGTCTGAACTCCCAGTTTAGGGATGGACTGAAAACTACATGTAACTCTCCAAAAGGCTCTGGCCTTCAAATTGGCGGCTGAAAGGCGATTGGTATAAAACAACTATGAGAAGTTTTACCAGTTCTATGGCAAAGTCTTCTCTATGATAACCTGTCTGGCGAACTTCTCTAGAAGTAAATTGAAGTAAATGGCTGAGATCCTCTACAGCCTTGTGGGAGGCAAAGTATTCTAATCTCATATTAACTCCTTGTCACTCCAAGCAAAGAGAGCATGTCTCTCCTTTTTTATTTATTTTATTTTTTTTCTCTTTTGTAATTGAGATTTATTGGTTGTGTCAAGGATCAGTACAGACAATTCAATTTTTACCCAATTCTTAACATACGCACCAAAAATTTAAAAAGCCAAGTATAGTGATTCTTTTTAAGTTATTAGAGTGACATTCCAGCTTCAAATTTGTAGGCAAATTTTCCTTAAGAGAATATCAAGAACCACTGTCTTTGAATGTTGAAAGCTGTTATGTAAGTCCCACCAAATCACAATTTAGTATCATACACACTACATACTTCAAATTTCCAATCTTTCACAGCACATTAACAAAATGATTAGGAAAACTGGACTACCAGGACCAAAGAAGTTACAGAGTGTACCCAATTCTGACAGGGAGAGCAAGCAACAATCAAAGAGTGGTTTTCTTTAGGAAACAATACTACTAAAAAACATAATAGAAGTCATTTAAAATATTCAAGACACATTAAATGCATGACTGTGACTCCAAACTGCCATTTAGTATGCTTTGTATTTAGGATATAAAAACTACCCACCCGCCCCCACCTATGAAATGTTAAGCTGACACACAAGAGAGTCAAAGCCTCCTCTCAGTCAATATCCCACTGTTTTCTGGTTGTACTGAAAAATAAACAACCAGTAAATGATTTCACCTCTCAAAAAAAGCATTTACACTTAAAAAAAATGGGATGAGGTGGGATTCTCTCCTTTTTTTTAACTTTTTTAATAATTATTTATTTAATTTTATTTATTCATTCTTTTTTTTTTTTTTAATTGGACCAGAGAGAGACAGAGGGTGAGAGTGAGAGAAGAAGTGAGAAAGCAAGCCACCAGATTCAGGACTTGAACTCTGGTCGGCCATGTGGGAATGTCCAGCACCTTAACCACCATGCCATCTGCTGGTCCCTGGATTCTCTGCTTCTTAAAAATGTTTCTAGAGCTACTAAAAAACTTGCATTTACAAAATAGTTGATAAAAATACTCCTCTGGATTGTACAAGAAGAGAGACAGGGACCATGGATAAGACATGGTGTATGACATTACTCAGACTTGACTTCTTTCTTGCCTGCTTCTTCAGAGGGTGGATTCTCCTCGTTTTTAATTTCTCCGTTTTCTACAGGTAAATCTTCTTCAGTGTCTCAGTTGGCCACTTCAGCCTGTTTCCCCTTTGCTCCCCTTTTCTCTTTTGTCTGAAGATTTATCCTTCGCTGCCGCCTGTTTTGGCTTCCTCTCCACTTTTGCAGGAGTAGGTTTAGCAAACAACCTCTCCAATCTCCTCTTGGGCTCTTCCTTGGCTACCCCCTAGGCTGAGCTGACCTTCCTCTTGGGCGTCCTGGCTGCGGACAGGGTGCGTCCTGAGTGTCTGAGAGGCCGTGCCTAGAGCTTTTGCAGAGTTGAGCGGATAAACCTTACTGCTCCTCCCGCTGCCTGAGCTGCTGGAACTCCATGTCTCTCCTTTTAAAAGAACTCTTTTGAGAATTTGAGCTCAATTGATGTGAAAACAAAGGTAGCAATAGTACAGGAATCTGGAGTCAAGTTGGGGGGCGGGGGAGGGAGGGTGGTGGGCAGAGAGGCTGCCTGGTCATTTACTTATCACTTGAAGTGGCAATGGAACTTGCTGCATTAACTTCCCTGTGTGAAGAGGATCTCTCTGGGGAGAGAAGCAATTGGGTGTCCACCTGGCTGTGTCCCTGGAGAAACTTTAAGGAGTCTTTTGGCTCTGGTAATTGGTTATAAATCCTCCACCAGATCAAACGTGCAGGGAGGTTACGAGGCCCTCAACTTCTGATTTTACCGTAAGACCCTATGAGAATCTCCACAGAACCACAGGGAAGGACCCAGTCAGACTCCATAGCAAAACCACTGTGGAGCCACAAACACTTTCATTCACTCACACAAAAACAAGCATACCAGGGTTTAGGGAAGCCCACCAGTCATAAGATCTAGGAGCTCTGGGAATCGATCCCAGGTTTCAGCACCAGTCTGTCAGCGTCTGCCGACAAGCTTCAGGGTAACATCTCTCTGGATGGTAAGACTGTTGGCATCTTCCCTAGGGGCTTGGTCCTGTGAAAGAAGAAAGTTAGAGAAAGGAAGGAAAGAAAGACGCAGAAGCAGAGATGCAGGTGAACACAGGCAAGCTGTGCTGCTCAGTTATGCTGAGCTTCTTTATTTATACATTTGACCAGGCACAGCGAACTGTTTACAAGCTTTCAAGGATGTGGTTGAAGTTCTACAGTTAGAGATAAGGACTTTAGTGTAGATGTTTTTTGACAGCGTTACTATCATGCGTATCCTATTATGTATCATAGGTCAAGCCAGTTTACTTATGTTATTCCTCTGCAACTCGAAGGAAGGCTGTCTGAGTATGCATCAAAGAGGATGATGTGTAAGCTATAAACATTACAAAGAACAGGCATCACATGACCTAGCCAGGGTCAAGATGTTTCCCATGCCCCACAGACATTATCTGTGGAGTCCCTGGTAATTAAGGCATGTGTCAGCTGGCTCCAGTGAGTAATTAGTGAGGCATACTGATAACCGCCTCCTGTATCTAGGCTGCATACCCTCACAGACTGGGATCAAACCTGTGCCTCCCATGTGGTCCCAGCTGAACACAGAGTCTTAGCAACGTGTGCAACCATGACTGGGCCCCTCATGATGTTGAAGTCAGCAAGGCAGCTTGCCTGTTGGTCTGTCTATGCAGCTAGTACAGTCAAGGTGATTCTTCATATAGATACAAGATTACTAGTGTGGTGTACACATATTAAAACATATATTATTGGGGTCATCTGTGGCATGGTGGCTAAGGCACTGGATCCCACATAGGCAACTGCTAGGTTCAAGCCCAGCACCCAGCAGCTTAAGAAACACACTGGGCATGTGTGCATTTTTGTGTAAAATCCCAAGAGGAGAATGGAAGAAAAAGAATTACAGTGTGGCCATTTCCCGGGGGGTTGGGGGGGTGATTTCTCATTCCCCCCCTCTCTGTCTCTCCAGTGAGCCCATGTATCCTAGAGCAATTTGTTTTAATACTTTTTTATTGCAAATTTGTTGCCTTATATTTCTTCTGTTAAAATTAAGATTTAGTTATCTGCACAGAAATATTGTATTACCTATGAATTTCATTTCAGGATGATGGAGGAAAATCAAGAAGTGCTGGACTTAACAAGGCAGAGTTGCCCTACATGAGCATGCCCCATTCTAAATGCTGAGCCCATATCCCCATTTCTCCTTCCACTCTGCCACCCTGACCTTTGAGGGGCCCACCTCAGGCTGTTCTTGCTATATCTGTTTGGAATGTCCATCCTCTAAGTCTCATTGTCCTCCCTCACTTCACTGAGGTCTTCATTTCTGTCACCTCCTGCAAGAGGTTTTCCACAACCACCATTCTCCACGTTGTCCTCTATCTCCATCGTCCTTTAGAGTCTTCCATAGCACAAATCTCTACCTGAAATGTATTATAATTCTTATTGACCTGTTTATCACTTGTTTCTGTCATGGGAATATTCATTCCATAAGGGAGGTGGAGGCTACTATTTTGTATCCCAGTGCCTGGAATAATGGGAATGGCACAGAGAGGGTGCTTGATGAATATTTGTTCAGAAAATGAATGAATGCATGAAGACACTCCCGTGCGCCTACTCCATGGGAGCTAAGAGGAATCTCTCTCTTTCCTATCTACATAATTTATAGCCAATCTAAGTCAGCATTAATTCTCTCAAATATATCCATCAAATGCCTACCATATTTCAGGCACTGAGCATACAATGATAAATAAGACATATCTTGCCTGCATACTTCACAATTAATGATTAGCTCTTGCAGCTAAGAAGCATTTCAGTCCTACAGCAAAGTGACTTTATAAAAATAAAAATAAAAAAAACACCTACTTCTATTTTATATTCTGGGTACATTTTAAATATAGTAATTATTATATTTATAAATTATCCCTTATGTGTTAAAAAGAAAACTATCATTGCATATGGAAAAGTTTTTTACCTATGCAGAAAATACATCCCTCTAGGCCTGGTGATAGCTTTCTGCACATCTCCAAAACACCACCGCTCAGAGCCAGAGGGAGTTAAAGGCTGAGCAATGTCTGAGTAAACGAAAGTGTCTAGTTCTCTTAGTGGAATAGCCAGCAGGTCCCTCTCTACCTACCTGACTGAGACAAAGTCCCCTAGCTAAGGCATAGCAGGACCATCTGCCTTTGGACAGACCTCGCCAGCTAGAAAAGTCCAATCCGTCCTCTTTCTCAGGGCAACATAGGTCAGCATCAGCTCCAGCGGATACCTTACAGCAAACCAGGACATTCCAGTAAGGGCTGACCATTCGGACCCTTTCAGTTCCCTGCTGTATGACCAGACACCTTTCTCACATGCTTAGAGAGAAAAGCAACTTAAAAACTAACATAACTTGGGGACTGGACAATGGCACAGTGGCAAAACATAGTTCTCTGTGAGGGTAACATATGTGGATTGGGTCCAGTTTTGTGAGCAGAGATCTCCCATGAATATGTCAAGTGTATGTATGCCCAGGGTCTAGGGCCCTGATACTGGGGGTGGATCATGGCGTCAGAACCTCACTGGAGATGCTGTCTCTCTGTTGCTCTCCTCTCTCACTCATGGAATAAATAAATAAACTTTAAAAAGACTAGCATAAGTTGAGAACAACAGATGGTGTAATGGTCACATTGCTGGACTCTTACATAGTCAACCTTGGTTCAAGTCTCAGACCTAGTGGCTTAAAATTCATGCCAGGTGCATGTTCGTGTGTGCCCAAAATCCCAAGAGAAGACTGGAAGAAAAGAGACTGGCATAGCTATCCCACTGGGGAGTGATTTCTCACCTTCTGTCTATCTCTCTCTCTGGCAAGTACACATGCCCTATGGCAAAAATCTCTCTCTCTAAAAAAAAAAAAAATGAAAAGGCTGACATAAATCTATCCATTTGTACAGAGCTACAATGAACTTTTTATCCATTTTCACATTCATTGGAAAGCTAAAAATAACCTTGTTGTTATAAATAAGCAAATTAGTGTTCACATAGTCAACAATTTGGCAAAGCTGTAACTCAAACCAAGGTCTTGTGATGCTAAGTTAGGAGACAGAAATGACAGGTTAAAATCAGGGCTAGAGATTAAATTTAAACTAGGTTTCTGGCCCAGCTGCTGCGACACAGCATTCACACAGTGCCCTGAAGGACTGGACGCCACGTGGCCAGTGGTGACTGTGAATCCCCACCTCGCCCACAGGTGCCCAGGACCCTGAGGACCCAGAAGGTTGGGAAGGGACATCATGGCATGATGAGACTCTGTCAGCTGTGCACCTCCCTCTCTCCTTCTTACTCTCTCTCCTGCAGGTCTGCACGTACTCTGCTGTAGACATGCTAAATAAATAAATAAATGAACCTGTGAGTTTTCATTCCCATTGGCATGGAGCCTCGGATCAGGGGTTTGCTACAGCTTACCTTGATCAAGCACTTACATCCCAATTCAATACCTCACAATTCCATGAAGTCTGATAGTTATTCCTAGAAAGCTTCTAGCAATGAGTGTTTTATTCATGTGTGTTACTAACAACACAAATACCTGAATCTGAGTACTTTAAAAAGAAGAGATTTGTTTAGCACACAGTCTGGGAGGCCAATGCCAAGAGGCTGCATATGGTGAGGGTCTCTGTGCTGGTGGAGACCTCAGAGTCCTGAGGTGCCACAAGGCGTCCCATAGCAAGATGTAGCAAGAGCACACACGTCTGAGTCTGTGTCCTTGTGTAACTCCTTATAAACCCACAAGCATCCAATCATGGGCCCGTACCCTGATCCTTATCTCCTCCCAAAGGCCCCATCTCTCAACTACATAGTTGAATTATGTTGTCACTCACTTAATACCGTCAAACCAAATCTCAGCACATGAATGTTGGCAGACATACATTCAAACCATAGCAAAGCACAGACCTCAGAATGGACCAGCATGAACCTACATGATTGCCCTAACCACTAACAACAATAGAGGGACAACCTCCTTGCTTCTTGGAATTCTTGCTGTTGAGCAGCTTGTACCAAAAGTACCGTACAGGGGGATTAGAAAGATGCAGGTAGTGGTCTAGGTTAGGGTTGAAAATGTGACACAGTTCTTCCCTCAACTCCCTCATCTGCCCTTCCTCCAATTTCACACACGAACTTTTCCTTTCAGGCCAAAGGTTAAGGAAAAATATCTAGGGTAGACTGAGTTATCAATAAACAAAATGCCCTGTAGAGGGATGCCTGAGAATTTCTGGTCCTCACCAGTGTTCCCAAAAGAGCAAGTCCATGGAGCTAGTAGGAGATAGCTAATACCTGAATCGTCCTTCCAACAAGGTAACCCAGAAAAGTGAAGCCACATTGGCTCTTACTGTAGGAAGTTCGAATCTCTTTTAGGTACTATTCTGCTTTAAAAGAATTTCAGGGAGTTTAAGTACTATTCTACTTTAAAACACGCACCTGTTGAAGGGTAAGCTATCAATTCTCCTCCAGAATTATCTTGTCTGCCCCATCAACTCCCCGCCTATTAGCATTATTTGGTGAACTCCATAGGTGAAATGCCCCCTCAGTCCACCCCAGCTTCCTTAGGGCACAACTGCACGGCTGTGTCCTTTGGTCACCTGTTCCAAGTCCCACGTGAAGATGATGACTCACATCAGCAGTTGGAGGAAAGGTGTCTTTCTGCTCAGGTTTCCTGGGTTCATCTGAGGTGGAGGTCAGTGCATGGCAAGGGCAGCTCCCTGCAACTACTAGGCTAGAAGCAGCAAGATGTGAGGAAGAGAGCCAGACCAACTCAAAATAGAAACTCAAGATACATCCCAATCCGATCGAGCGCCCATTCTGGCTAAATGTGGCCCATTCAATGAGACAGGGAAAGACAGCAGAAGTGAATGCAGGATGAGAGAAGAGGTGAGAATACAGCTTTTTTGGAAATCAAAAATTATGAAAATAATACTCAGCTACAATTCTCAATTCCTATTCCATAAACAGAAAAGGGTTCAAACTTTATAGTGAGAGCATTTGGGTTTCTGGGGACAAGCCCATCCCACTTGCTGATGGTAATTAGTGTGTTTCTGTATGGCATATTCCTCTGAGACAAAGATCATAGATTACATTTCACCTTAGACAGGAGGAAGTGAGTGATGAGCCGTAGCATAAAAAGCTCTAGGAATGCAAAAGTGTAGCTGACAAAGACGATGCAAGAAATTATCCTCTGAACAACCCCATCCGTCTTCCGAACCAAGAGAACACCTCGGTCAAGGTGGGTGTCACCTTAGAGGAGAGCTGGGAATTTCCCATCGGCATATGAAACAATCTGCCCTTTCGTGTTCTCAGGGGTAAAGGGAGGAAACCGTGGTGGTCCCCAAACCTGTGACCTGGCCTCTTTGTCACTGTGTACCAAGTCTATAAAGCAAAAAATTCAAAGTCTGTGTCAGCTGAGCTGAGTAGAGATGTGACAGACATCTGAGCCTTCACTAGACAATGAAAATCCACCGCGGAGGGCAGAGAAAAGAAGACAAGGTCCAGGATTTCCAGGAGAAGAGTTTCCTTCCTCTTCCCTTATAGCCTCCAGGGAGAGATAAATTAAATTATCAACTTAGCATAACAGCATTCAAAATAAAAGAGGCACCTGCCGGGTGACCATCTCTGCCGGGACTCGAACCCGGAACCTCTGGATTAGAAGTCCAGCGCGCTCGTCCATTGCGCCACAGAGACCTCACCACACACACAGCATCAGCACCAGAACTGAAAAAGCACATACCTTCTGCATCACCGAGCCATCTCAGCATCCTGCTCTCTGAGCGGTGGGGGGACAGGGACAGCTGGAAAATCTGGAGTGGAGATCCACCAGCCGGCTCCATCAAAGCGTTTCTCAATACCATGGGTCCTGGGGTCCTCAGAGGATTGGAGGAATGGGACAGTGGTCATTTTTCCAGCCCCACAATCCCTGAAGGATGAAGAACAGAGCTAGAGCCTTTGCTTTCCTTCCCTCTCCATGCCTAAGGGAGGATCCGGAGAAATATTTCTATTCTCATGCTAATTTAGCGGAGTGCACCCAGCCTGAAAGAGAAAGCAGAAGCCATCTCTATCTCCACCCCTCTCCCTTGCTGTGGTTGCATCCTGGTCCAGCTATTCTCAGCCTGGGGATGGGCAAGGCTGGGGATTCAGGAAAACCTTCGATCCCAGAAACAAAGGAGCCGCTTCTGTGCAGAAACCGTGGACAGCGGCAGAGAGCGGCAGAGCAGCTGGGCTCCAGGAGCTGGTCAGGTTCTCGGCTTTAAAATCTGTATCTGACAAGCCCAAGGGAAGAGGTATGGGGTGGGGGGCTGATGTGATGTTCCTTCACTAGGATTAAAGATGGGAGTAGAGGCGGAATGCTGTTGAGTGCGTGTGAGAGGGAGGAAGGGAGAGTGTGTGTGTACACGTATAAGTACGAGGAGGACACAAACGGCAGTTCCCCGAGGAAATGCAGATGGTCCCCGGGCAGCCCTTATAAACCTACCAGTGTCCTCAGCCCCACATTCCCCAGGCCCATGTCCCTGCCCTTCTTTCTGCCCAGGGCTGCCTAATTACAGAATGGGATTTCTCAGCTGTCTGGGCTTACTAAAGGCATCTGAGTCTATGTAATCCAATCGACCATCCTCCTTAACTGTATTTAAAGGCCCATACGCAGTTCTACAAAATAGTCGTAATTTTAAAAGATTCCTGGACACTTCCGTAATCGCTGTTGTTTGTAATTTTCACTGTGCCAGTTCTTCTGCGTGTCTAATCTAAGTCCTTCTTACCTCACCTCCACCTCATTTTCTCCAGTTTGGATCCCAGACACATCAGGAGAATTGGCCTCAACACCCCAAATGCATTTAGACTTTGATTCAGTGTTCACCACCTCAGACTCAGACTCCCCTTCTCCTCCCTTGCTGTGTTTCCAGGGCTCACAGCTCTCTGGACACTGTCCCCAGAGTTCAATCATAACTCCAGAGAGTTCTCTCTAACCTGTGAGAATAGATGACAGCCAAGTCCAGGAGCAATAAGACTAGATGAGATGTCTCCATTAGAACATCTCTAGGGCCCATCTGACTCTAAGAGCCCTAAGGCTGAAACACAGTACTTCATGGTTCTCTGCCTATTCATATAACCCCAAGGAAGAGTACTGGTAGCAAGTGCAAGCAAGATGATTCAGTCACGCCTGGGACATACGCAGGTGACATTAATGCCTGGGGAAGGGCAGGTGCTCCTCTACAGCTTATCTATACAGGGCCCAGAGACAGTGACTCAGAGAGGGGTAACTGCGTATATTATGACCCTAAAACCAGGAACTGCAGAATAGGTCTTTCCTACCGCATTTACCCTAGAAAACTTCAAGAAGCTACACACAGGCCTGAATGCTAGTCAGAAATTGTATTGCTCCGAGTGAGTGGATTGTAACAAGATGCTGGTCAGGAGCTGGTCAAGAGGTCCATGTACGTGTAAAAGGAAGTTCAAGAGCCAGCAATGAACTGCTTGGATGCTGCGAGGGCAAAGGAAGTCTAGACTCAGGCTATCTCCCTGCCAGCCTCAGGCTCCATATTCTCTTAGCTAGAGAAGCTCACTGTCTCTCTTTCTCTTTCTTCTCTCTTTCTCCTTGCTCCTCAAAAAGGTGTATCTGACTCCCAAGAAATCTGTTAGTTCCCTAGTTATGCCCAAAGTTTCACTGCCTCTTAAGAAAGCATGCATTACCAGCAGATGGTGTAATGGTTACGTCGTTCAATGCCTACGTGGTCGACTATGGTTTGAGTCCCAGACCCAGGGGCTTAAAATTCACACCAGGTACATGTGTGTGTGTGCCCAAAATCCTGAGAGGAGACTGGAGGAGAAGGGATTATGGTGTGGCCATCCTCCTCGGTGTGTGATTTCTCACTTTCTGTCTCTCTGTCTCTCCAGCAAGCGCACATACTCTATAGCAAAAATCTAAATAAATAAATAAATAGAAAGAGAACCTGTATTTTCCACAACCTGATTGAAGAGTCCCAGCTCTCCAGCTCCTCCAGGAGCCTCAGTCACTGTTTGCAATGTTCTTACTTGGTGCTGGGGATAGGTTGAAAGATAAATAATGAATGTCCCCTATCCCCAAGGATACTATAGCTAAATCCCAAGGTAATAATAACAATAGTGATGGATGGAAAGGAGGTGCTCAGGAAAAAATCATTTAACAGAGACACGATGGAAAATTATCAATTGTGGATGATGTGAATGGTAATATCTTTGCACTGACTGACATGCAAAGCATATATACTTTGAAAAACCGTATCATGTGCTGTGAAGATGTACAATAATTAAACGGAAAAGAAGAAGAAAAAGAAGAAGACGACGATGACAACATATGGGAGAAAAGAAAGAATTCATGGTACTGTCCACCAAATAAAGTGTCCATTTTCCAAGTCTACACAAAGACCAGAGCTCTGGAAGCTGAAAGATCCAGTTTTAATAACAAGGCATGCGGCTTATGTGCTTTGAGACGCTGAGAACATTAGTTAACTTGTCTGATCTTCCATTTCCTCAGTATAAACTGGAGATGGTAATACATGCTACTGATAAAGGTTAGCTGAAATTGCATGGCGGGATGTGTTTGTCCCCTCCTTCCTCTATTCTATGAGTTAAAATTCTCACCTCTATTTGCCCAGGTTGCTTCCTTTCCTTTAAATACCCTTCAGTTAACCCCTTTAGCAACCCAGACAAATCTCTCCATTCCAACCAAAAATACTCCCCACCAATAAGAGTCTTCCTAGGACCTCTTATACTATATCAACAAAAATACTCTGGACTTCAGCCAGATTTTCCCTCCTCGCCCCAAATAAGAGACATCTCTCTGAGATCATTGTTTTGCTTTATTGTATATGAATAAACCAAGTTTCTAGATAGTGTGAATAATGTCTCCAGTTTAGGTTTTCAATTTAAAAATAAAGAGAGAAATAATCAGAGGCAGATGGTGGCACAGCAATAACACAATGCTCTGGGACACTGGGCCCACATGAGAAGGGTGTGTGTTCATGACTGGGGGCACCTTGAATATGATAAGTGTGCGTGCACATGCCTGAGATCCAGGCTGGCTGAGGCTGGGGTGGACTGTGGCATGAAAACCCTTTTGGGGATGCCTCTCTGTCTTTCTCTCTCTCTCTCTCTCTCTCTCTCTCTCTCTCTCTCTCATGGAAGAAATATTTTTAAATTAGGTAATTCACTAATTTTTTAGATTTTTATCATAGAGTACATGCACTCACTAGAGAGAGTTAGAGACAGAGAGAGAGAAAGTGAGAAATCATCCCCCCACCCCCGAGGGGAAATGATCATGCTGCAATCCCTTTTATTCCATTCTCCTCTCAGGATCTTGGGCACACTAATGCACACATACCTGGCGTGTTTTTCAAGCCACAGGGTTCAGGATTCGAACTGCACAGTCAGCCATGTGGGATCCAGCACCTAAACTTTTCTAAAAATAGGAAAACAGGGCTAGGAGGTGGCATGGTGGTTAAGGCATTGGACTCTCACATGATCGTCCATGGTTCAAGTTCTGGACCCGGCAGCTTGCTTTCTTGTTTTCCCTCTCTCTCTCTTTATCTCTCTGTCTCTCTCTTGTGAGAACACATGCCCTATAGCAAACTTTTGAAATATAATAATTATAAATAAAATTAAATATTTTTTAAGAAAGGAAACCAAATAAAGATACAATTTTAAAGAGGCAGGAAAGATGAAGTTAAGCTACTCAAAATGATTGAAGACAAAGTTCTTTTCTTCTTTTCAACTAAGTATATGTCATTCAGGTTTATATAACCCTTAAGGAGCTAAGTACATTCCCCTTCCAAAAAAATGTTGTACTGATTTAGTTCTCCAAAGATCTGTGACTCAAACATTACTCATGCCTCTAATTGAATACCACTATGTGACCCTGCAGACAGGCTGATGATGTTCATACATTATTTCATTCATCAAGTATTGCCGACATACATATAATAAATGCCAAGAAAATTCCCTTTGCTCCAGAAACAAACACAATTAAATCCCACATCTGTCTGTGGTCTTCCTCAGATTCCCTAAAGTTACCTCAACCAGCTAGTCCATGTTTTATTGAAATGCTCAGGGATCTTAGATGGAATAAGACAGGGAAATAGTCATTCAAATTGCACTGTCTTCATACACTATGCTTTCATCTCCCGGCCCCTGCAATGCCCGCCACCTTATTAATTCACATATACTGTGATTCCCATATGCATCTCCTCATGTCCCACCTACTATCAGTTCCTTCTTACTTTTTCACTCAGTAGAGTCAGCTCAACTTGTTTCTTTCATGAGCATCTCCCAAGAAGGCCAGGAAAGATGCTTTGCAATGACACATCTATGGTGCTAGACCTGCTCTTCAGTCTGGAACCCCTTAAGCCTTAAAGAAGGGTCAAATGGACATAGCTAAGATGCTAATGCCCTTTAATTCTTTTCCAGACATTTCATTCTCATGGGTTTCTGCCCCATGCTCTGTTCCTCCCATTCATGTTCTAACCATCATAATGAAGCATATATGTTCCTGCAAACTTCCTACTTCCCACCTTCCTTAGCCCATGAGCCTGCCTGCAGATTGCTCGTTTGTGTCCTCATCCCCTTTCGTATCCTCTAAGAGAAAGAAAGGGAGACAATTGAGGTAGTAACAAACTGAGAATCAAGCCAAAACAAGACAAACACAGAGCAACAATTTTTAATCAACCTATCCAGTTTTCAGAACCTGTTGCAGGTATTGCCTAGTCTAACTGTGTTAGCCAGGGCCCTCAAGCCTTCCCAAAAGCAGACCCAGAACCATTTTGTCTTAATAATGGTCTGAGTCAAGGAAGGTCACAGTGGAGCTCACAGAGGTCAAGCCCCTAAGAGATGCTGAGGAATGGTGAAGAGTCTCCAGAAAAAAAACTCCCTTTTCTGGTTGCCTCTTTCCTAGCTCTGCCAGACTTCTCCAGGAGGCAGTCTAGAGAACTTTAGTGTGTCTCCAAGGACATGCAGGCCTTTTCTGGTAAAGAAGACGGAGGAAACTAGCAGCATTTAATAATTGGAAGGACACTAGGCTGTCAAGTTTCACTAGATCTTTGGGGGAATTTGGGGTGGGAGGGCCTATGGTTTAGATAATAGATTTTCTCCCAAAGGTTGTTTTGGTTTTTAGGGTTTTGTCATAGGGCATGTGGGCTCTCTGGAAAGAGACAGAAAGAGAGGAAGTGAGGAACTGCCCCTGAGGATTGGCCACATCACAATCCCTTCTCCTCCTCTAGGGCTTTTGAGCACACACATGTGCTTGGCATGATTTTCAAGCTGCCAGGTTCAGGCAGGACTTGAACTTTGGTCAGGCACATGGGAATCCAGTGCCTTAATCACTATGCAACCTGCTGCTCCCCATGTTCTGGAATTCAATCCCCAGTGTAATGGCGCTGGAAACTGGTGAGACCTTTAAGAAGTGAGACCTGGTGGGCAGTGTTTGCATCATGGAGGCATCTCTGTCGTAATGGACTAATGCTCTCCTATAAGACAAAGTGAGTTCTAGCTCTCATGAGAAGGAGCTGGTCTCCAGGAGAGTAAGTCCCCACAAAAGGAAGATGGCTTCCTGCAGGGATCTCTCCTTGTATACACCCATCATTCTCTCTGCTTCTGTCAGCCATGTGGTAATGTAGCACAAGGTCAGCCTGATACCTTTGGACTTTCCAGCCACCAGACTCAGAAGTCAAGCAAACTTCTATTCTTTATAAGTCAACTACCTCGGACATTTCTGTTAAGAACATTGTAGCTGAATACGATAGAGGAAAGGCTCTCTGCTTCACCGCCCAGTAAGTGAGCAAAATCCTGGTACTAAATTTCCAGTTCAACTCTCTATACTTTCTTTTTTTTTTTTTTTTTCAAAAAATTATTTCATTTAACTTTACTTCTTTATTTCAATTTGATCAGAGAGGGACAGAGTGACAGAGAGAGAGAGAGGAAAAGCAAGAAAGCAAGCTGCCAGGTCTGAGACTCAAACCACAATCAGCCATGTGGAGTCCAGCACACTTAACTACCACACCACTTGACCCATCCCTGTACTGTCTTTACTGTCTTTATACTCAGGGCTCTCTGCCTATTTCTTTTTTCTTTTCTTTTCTTTGTTTTTTTTTTTTTTTTTTTTGGAGAGAGAGAGATTTTTGCTATACAACAAGGGCACTCTGCAGAGAGATAGAGATAGAAAGCAAGAAATCACCTCCCAGGGGAGATGGCCATGCCACAATCCCTTCTCCTACATTCTCCTCTTGGGATTTTAGGCACACGCACCTAGCATGAGTTTTAAGTGACTGGGTCCAGGACTTGAACTGTGGTCGACAACATGGGAGTCCAGCAACATAGCCATTATGCCATATGCTGATCCGTCTCTATGTCTGTTTCTTTTCCAGAGAGAGATTTTTGCTATAGGGCACGTGTACTCACCATAGAGACAGAGAGACAGAAAGTGAGAAATCACCCTCCAACCCAGGGGAGATGAACACACTGCAATCCCTTCTCCTCTCAGGATTTTGGGCACACACACACACACATACACACACACACACATGTGCGCGCTCCTGGCATGAGTTTTAAATGACCAGTCTGTGACTCCAACTGTGGTCAACTCCGTGGGACTCCAGGGACATAACCACTCCGCCATCTGCTGGTCCCTCTCTATGCCTGTTTCGAACCCAAGCCACTACTCTCCTGTGCTCAGTGCTCCCTCCCAGTCCTATCTTCTTACATTTTCTGCTTGTTAGTCCCGTCAGGTTTGCCTTCTTCGGGGCATGTAACCCTTAAGTCATTTTCTGCTTTAAAATATCTCTTTCCTGTCTGTCCTCACCTCGTTCGTGTCCATTTCACTTCTCCCACATTCCACAGTTGGCATTTCTGAATGCTTTGACCATCTAGTCTCTGCCTATAATGCTCAGTTTCTGGGCGAGGCCCCCATCCGTGCTTCTCTGCCCTGGGATGTGTTCACTCCAAACGCCGTTGTCCAGATGCACTGCTCCTGCTGGCCCCTAGATTGCGCCCCTGCTCTTTTCCTGTGCCCCGCAGCCACCGTCCCCAGGCCTCCAAAGGCCTCTATCATTACACTCATGCTTGGGCTCGGAGTCTTACTTACTGTCCGCTGCAGGCCCTGTTTTCCCTTCCTCCAGATTTCACTCTCCAGACCTCTTCATTCGCCCACCAGCCACTCAGTCCTGCCCGCCGTCCACGGTACCTGTTCCACAGTACCTGTTCGGGTCTCTCTGCACCCAGTCCTTGTGGTGCCAGGTTCTCATTCCCGAGGCTGCTCAGAATCACTTGCTGGATCTTCCCTTCTGCCCTGTGTTGGCCTCTGCCTGGCTCTAGAACACACCTGTGTCTGTTTCACTTCTTTGTCTGGGATTCTGCACTGCCAGCTCTAAAACTGAGAGGCCACAATAGGACCCTGCTAATCCCCAGGGCACTGAGTTACCATGGGGACAAGCTGACAACTGCTCCTTAATGTTCACAGCCATTATGGGGCCCCTGACCCTTAAAGGGCCAGCTACTCTGGGCAGGGGCCAAAGAATTAGAAAAGCGATCTTTAAAGGGTCAGTAAATGTGTGGTTATAGGCCAAGGGATTTAAGAACATTGGTTGTGCCTAATAGTATGAGTACATTGGGTTTTTCTGTTTTTCTCTTGTCTTGACTCCACTTCCTATTAACCCTAGAAGGAGCTTTGAGGTGAACATAGGAAAACTCACTCTACTGGCAAAGTTATTCAAATTTGCTGCTCATCAGTTTAGTTAAACAAAAAAAAATAGGTGAGGTCTTTAAAAAGTGTGCAGAAAATGCATACCATAAAAAAACTATGGATGCATGTCAAAATAATTTCACCCCAAAATAAACTCATACTTTAATTCTATGTTTTCCACCAGCTTTTGGAAGATCCCTCACATGTCTGTGAAAGTTTCAGTCTCAGAGACGAACCTCGCCCTCACATAGGAACTTGTCTGACAGATCACACACCGCAGGGTCAAACCCCAGAGTCTAGCCTCTTACACCAGCGAATGTTGACGACACAGGAGTGGCCCTCCTAAAGCCTGTCTAAAAAATACTCAGTTTCCACATCGACGACAACAGGGTCAAGGAAAAGCATTTTCCTTGATGAAGTCAGCTTATCTCCTTTAGGCTCAGGTCTCCTTCTTCAGAAGGTGGTAGCTAAATTTCCAAGCCCTCTCCCTACTCAGTGTCTGTGACTCTAAGAAACATTATTAATGGTGATGATGAGCAAAGCATTCCGTTATCATCAGGCCTACCCTAGATCGCAGGAAGACAGATTATCACCATCCTCCTTTTACAAAAAGAAACCGTGATCCAACACATTAGGTGGCTTCCCGAAATCGCACAGCTTGTAAGCGACAGAGCTGGACTTAGCATGGAGCAGAGAGCTGACTTGCGTCTGTTAGCACTCCAGGCAGGTCTCCGGCAAAGGTGCCCCCACAGACTGCCCCCACGGATTTGTTCCCAAAAGCAAGATTCTGAGATTTGTCTCCCAAGTCTCTCCCCATGCCCTATCTTTGCAATCATGGGAGCATTGAGTGCCATTACGAATAAAACAGGAGGAGGGACCGCAGATGGCATGATGGTCACATTGCTGCACTCCCACATGGCCAAGTGCAGATTGAGACCCAGGTCCGGTGGCTTAAAACTCATGCCAGGTGCATGTGCATGCATGCCCAAAATCCAAAGAGGAAAGTGGAGGAGAAAGATTAGGTGTGGCCATGCCCCCTAGAGGGTGATTTCTTGCTTTGTCTCTCTGTCTCCCTCCAGTGAGTGCATGCACCCTATAATAAAAAAAATCTCTCAAATAAATAAATAGATAAATAAAAGAACAGAACAGGAGGGGGGGCAGTAGATGGTGTAGGGGTTACATCAGTGGACTTTCACATGACTGGCCACAGTTCGAATCTTGGACCTGGAAGCTTGAAACTCATGGTGAGTGCATGTATGTCCATGCCCAAGATCCCAGGAGAATGGAGGAGAAGAAATTGCAGTATGACCATCTCTCTGGGGGTGGTTTCTCACCTTCCTTCTCACTGTCTTTGTCTCTCCTCTCCCTTAAGGCAAAAACTTCTCAAATACCCTAAAGAAAAAATCTGTCAAAAAAAAAAAAAAAAAAGAAAAAATAGAATAGAACAGGGGTGGGAGGTGCAGCAGGTGCCATAGAGGTTAAGGAGCGAGATTCCCACATGGCCAACTGCAGTTCGAGTTCTGGACCTGGCAGCTTGAAAATCATGCTTGGACCATGTATGTGCATGCCTGAAATCCCAAGAAGAGACTGAAGGAAAATGATTGCAGCATGGCCATTCCTCGTCACTTTCCCTCTCACCACCTCTGTCACTCTCCAGTGAGTGCAAGCACCCTATGGCAAAATTCTAAAAATAATAATAAAAAAAAAAATAGAAGGCCCACAGCATGGAGTAAATGATTAGGATGGTTAAAAGGAATATGGGGGCTCAGACAGTGGTGCAGCAGCAGTAAGACACAAGGTGGACCCACATGGAAAGGTTCCAGGTTCGTGTCCAGAGACCTCCCTGAGTAAGCCAGGCACATGTGTACCCTTTACATGGGACCAGATGAGGTTGAGGGTGGATCACAATGCTGAGACCCTTAAGACTGCTGCCTCTGCTTCTCTCTCTCTCTCTCTCTCTCTCTCTCTCTCTCATGGAAGGAAGGATGGAAAGAAGAAAGGGAGGGAGGAAGAGAGAAAAGGACAGAAGAAGGGAGGGAGGGAGGAAAGAGGAAAAGTGGCATTAAGTATGTGAATCAGTGAGCTCTCTATGGTCTCTTCTTTGGTGGCTCACTCTCCTTCAGTTAACCTTAATCTTGAGAAACATGAATAAAACCGCTTGCTCAAGATCTCAGCTAGTCATTCACAAGCACAGTCCTCAATTCAAAGTTTTCTGACTCTTAATCAGGGCCCTTTTTATCCTACTACAGTGTTACTGAACTGTCCTTGAATCCTCCAATATAGACTCTACACAGAGTATGGGGAAGGAGTAGGAGGGGAAGAGAACAATGCTTTGTGTTCAGTAGTAACTGATGAATCTGAAAATTACACGGATGGACTAAGGCCAGCCCACGGCATGGTAGCTGCAGTGGCTAGATCTCACATGTCCCGCTCTGTGGCTGGAATCTTGGACTCAGGGGCTTGGAAAGCATGCAGGTGTGTGTTTGTGCATGCCGGGGGTTCCCAGGAGAGGGAGCAATGGAGGAGAGGGGGTTGCAGCATGACTGTGCTCCATGGAGGGTGCTTTCTCACTTCTCCCTCCCTTTCTCATCTCTCTCGAGGGGACATACATGCCTCTCCCTGGAATCACATAATACTCAAAATGGAAAATGATTTAAAAATGAAGTCTCTTTTAACCTATGCATCAGTTAAATTTTTACTGTATGCTCTTATTACTGACAAACATTTTTAAAAAACTAGTTGGAAGATTAAATTGATAATGTTAAGAGGCTAATGTTTGTTCTTTATTTTTTGTACTTCTGTAGTCTATAATTTTTGTCAGCCCTCTCCATCTGTAATTACATAGATTAGTAAATTCAGGCCCATAGGAATTAAATGACTTATTCAACATGACAGAAATAGACTAACAGTTATGATCCAGTGATAAAACTGCAGACTCTCAAGTTGAAATGACCAGAGTTTGAGCCCAGCCCTGCAACTTACTGTGTGATAGTGGGCACCTCTATACACTCCAAGACTCAGATTACTCATTTGATTTTAAAACCGCATACATGTCGGGACCAGCAGTTAGCATAATGGCTATGTCACTGGACTCCCATGTAGTCGATCACGGTTCACGTCCAGGACCTGGTGGCTTAAAACTCACGCCGGGCACGTATGCGTGCGTGCCCAATATCCCAAGAGGAGAAGAGATTGCGGCGTGGCCATCCCTCGGGGGAGGGGGGGGCGGTATTTCTCACTTTCTGTCTCTCTGTCTCTCTCTGTCTGGCGAGTGCACGCACCCTATGGTAAAAACCACTCCAAAAAAAAAAAATACATACATGTCATAATACCTACCTTGGAAGGGCAGCATAAGAAATGAGTGATGGGGAACCAGCAGTTAGCGTAATGGCTATGTCGCTGGACTCCCACGTAGTCGACCGCAGTTTGCATCCCGGACCCAGTGGCTCAAAACTCATGCCGGGTGCATGTGCGTGCGTGCCCAAGATCCCGAGAGGAGAATGGAGGAGAAGGGATTGTGGCATGACCATCCCCCCTGGGGAGGGATTTCTCGCTTTCTGTCTCTCTGTCTCTCTCTGTCTGTCTGGCGAACGCACGCGCCCTATAGAAAAAAAAAAAAAAAAACCTCTCCAAAAAAAAAAAGAAATGAGTGATGAAGGATGGGAAAATCTAATAGACTAACACCTGACAGTCTCTATTTTTGAAAGAAATAACTTAATATTGCTCAGGCTTTTTCCCCTTCCTCTGACCCATTCCTCAATTGACTTCAATCTAGCTGCTGCTAAAATGTGCTCACTAAAGTCACTAATAAGTTCCTAGTTGTCATACTTAGTAGTTGCCTCATCTTTCTGCAGTATTTCCGCCAGTGACCACACCTTCATTCTTAAAAATACCCACTTCAGGGTCGGCAAGTGGCGTGGTGGGTAAGGGCTCTGGACTCCCACGTGGCTGACCATGGTTGGAGTCCCAGACTGGGTGGCTTGCTTTCTCACTTTCCTTCTCTCTTTTTCACTGCTTCTCTCACTCCATCCCTCTCTGCTCAAATCAAAATAAATAAAATGAATAAAGTTAAATAAAATAATTATTTAAGAAAAAATACCCACTTCTCTGGCTTCTGTGACATCAGCTACCCTCTTCCTCCTCACCTCCTATATCTGGGCCCCTCCTGTTCAGTCTTTTACCAGCCTCTCCTTGTCCTTAAATATTAGTGTTTCAAAGAGCAGTGTTTATCAGACTCCAAGTCAGACTGTTAGCAGTATTTTTATATTATTAAATAGCAGAGGGAAAAAAATTATAGCATGGAATAGGATAGGACAGGATAGAATGAAAAAAGAAGAAAGTATCAGGGGCATCACCCTCGAGTAAGACCGTGTATTGTTTTATGAAATCTTCATATCAGCTACATGGGAATGGATATATATATATATGGGCATGTGTGGCCTGGGTCATAACTGGAAACTAATTTCTTTTGTGGAATGTGGTCCAAAACACTGCTAAAAAATGTGCATTGACTTTCTTCTTCTATATTTTCTTCCTGGGTGGTCTTAAATGGCACCAGAGAAAATGCTGTCAACTATGATCTGAAAACTTCCATATCTACACCTTAAAATCAGATATCAGACATGAAATTCAGATTGGTATACTCAGCAGACTTTCTATTACAGTATCTATACGACTCACAGGCACCTCGATTGCAAAATGTACAAATCTGAACTTCCTTTTCTCTATACATCTCTTGTGCTTTACCATCGACTAATTTAGTTAATGACAGCGCCATCCCCCATCCATTTATTCATTCTACAAACCCATACACAGCTACTATGTAACAAGAAATGTGCTAGGCATTGGAGATACAAAGTTAATGGTGACACCATCGCTGCCCTTAACAAAGTCACAGAACAGGAAAAAGAAGCAGAATCATAAAACACAGTTGCTCAACTGTAGGGAGATGTCCAGCATGCTGACAAAAATAAATAAATAAAAGAAAAGATGGGTCAACTATTCCAGCCAGAGGAATCTAAAAACGTTTTCTGCAGACCGAAACTGAGGTTTAAAGTAAGAACAGCTGTTAAGCAGAGCAAACAAAGAGGTTGCTATGTGGAAAGAGACTCGCCTATGTGTGTGTGTGTGTGTGTGTGTGTGTGTGTGAGAGAGAGAGAGAGACAGAGGAGGGTGTACACGCACATGCACATGTGTGCGTGCTGGGGAAACCGAGTAAAGACACACAGAAAGAGGACAGCAAGAGTGAAAATATAGCCAAAACCCATCTTACTTGTGTAAGGACCTCCAAGGAATAAAATGCTACTGAAATCCAAAGTCCCAGACAGGAAGTGACTAGACTATGTGACTGCAAAGATCTGATCTTGGCGGTCTTCATATGTACGTTTAAGGTCCTTGATTTTAATCCCGCAGGAGCTGCGGAGGCAGTGAAGGGTTTTAAGTGAGGAGAACTGTGATTTGATTTGCATTTTAGATAGATCGCGCTGGCTGCTGTGTAGTGGGTAATTTCAAGAGGGCACAGAGGAGGCTACTGCAGTAGTCAAGGTAAGATATAATGGAGATCTGAACCTCAGAAATCCAATTGGCTACATAACAGTAAACTGAGAGGAGAAGATTGAGTTGATAAAAGCAGTATTGGGGATACAAAATTAGGCATCCAGTCTTTTAAGCCGGAAACCTAGAGTCTGCCAAGACTCCTCCTTCATCCCTATCCACTAAATTTAACTGGCTTCTGAAGTCTACCCATTTTGCCCTTTAATAGCTCTCAAATCTACCCTCCACTTCCCATTCGTATTGCTTTGACTTAGTTCAGAGAGTACATCCTTTGCAACCAGGACCATTTTGATAACGCTTTTCTTGTCTA
Source organism: Tupaia belangeri chinensis (assembly GCF_000334495.1). Taxonomy (NCBI): domain Eukaryota; kingdom Metazoa; phylum Chordata; class Mammalia; order Scandentia; family Tupaiidae; genus Tupaia; species Tupaia belangeri. The sequence continues at coordinate 2,237,954 of NW_006206042.1, read as the reverse complement.
CCTGCAAACACCACGGCTTCCCTTCAATCATTTGTCACACCAAGAGAGCGACTGTCATTTTTCTTAAAGTTAAAACCTCTCAATATTTCCCTGCTGCTTAAAGAAAGGCCTAAAGGTCATCTATGGTCTAATTCCTGTCCATCTTTTCAACTTCATTAACTATTTTCTTCCATCTTCATCCCAACTTATATTGTACAATGCCAAAGTACTCAAGTTTTCTAGAAGGAAAGCAAAGAAAGAAACAAGAGAATCTGGTTTCACAATGCTTTTGTATGTTGCAATGTTTCTTCTTTCTGGAATGCCCTTTTGTTCTCCCCACCCTCCCGTCTTCCTGGAAAACTTCTCCTCCTCCTTCAAGATTCAGCTCAATCTCCATGATGTCCTCCTTGACATCCACCACAACCCTAAGCAAATTGGCTCACATCCCTCTGCACACCATTTGCTGCACCTTGGCCTGTGGTTACTGGAGCACCAGGCACGCTGTCATACAATCCATTTTGCGCATGTCTGTCTCCTACCAGAAGGCAAGCAACTTCAGTTCTTTCTACCTTGGACAGTCAGAGAAGTGCCTGCCGTGTGGTCATTGCTCAAAATGTTCACTGAAGTAAACAAATAAGTAAACAAAACCACTAGAACAGGTCTCTTCTACCCAGAGATCACTCCATAATACCATAGCTTTTAATTTTTATAATGGAAATATTAAATGGGACTTCTTCATATGAAACCTGAGAACTTTAGATCCTATCTGTAGCTCTGCCCTGCAGTGGTAGAACATTCAACTTCAGTGGACTGGTGGTCCTGCCTCAGTAAAACACAACACTGTGTGAGGGTGACACAAATGGAAAGGTTCTGGGTTTACCTCCCTGAATATGCCAGGCAAGTTGGTACCTATGATCCGGGGCTGGCCAAGGCTGGGTGGGTAGGATGGGAGACATCAAGATTCTCTTAGGGGTGTTTTCTCTCTCTTTCACTTATGGAAGAATTAGTAAATACTTCCTTTTTTTAGCAAAGAACATTCTGTTTTCTTTAGAGCTCCAATTTTTATATCCAGTCTACTATGTGTTTCCAATTAGATGGGCTCCCATCAGCTTAAACTCACTGTGACTTAAGCAAAACTAATTGCTGCGGATTGAATGTGAGTCTCTTCCTACAAACTCATATGTTGAAGCCCTAACTTAGAATGTGATGATATGTTGACCCTTTGGGAAGTAATTAGGTCATGAACTTGGAGCCCTCACAAATAGAATTAATGTACTTTTAAGAAACCCAGGGAGGATCCTTTCTTTCTCCGCCACATGAAGACACATGGAGAGGGTAGCAACTGCAAACCAGGAAAACAGCCCTTCCCAGAAGCCAAATCAGTCCTCCACCTTGATTTTGGACTTTCCACCATCCAGAATTGTGAGACATATTAGGTCATCAGAAAAGTCATGATGCATTTTTGCATAGAAAAACAGAGAAATATGTCACAACTTTTCTGACAGCCCAATAAACACGTTGCTTAAACCATCTGGTTTACAATAACCTGTTATAGCTGCCCTAACTAAGATACCAAGTTTTTTCTACCCCCGAAGTACTATGAAGAAAATTTCTCCTGACTCCACTGTTTCTTTACTTGGTCACTTTCCAAGTCACTCAAACCTGAAAACAAGAGCCGTCCTTGCCTTCTTCCTCTCTTACTTCCCAGAACCAACTCCAAATGCAGCTTCCACATTTGCAACACCGAATGTGACTTCCGTTCTGAAAGCCACAGTCCTGGCTCAGGACCGCTTTATTTTGTTCCTAGATTTCTGTAATCATCTTTTAGCTAATCTTGTCAGAACACGCTTTTGAATTGTTTTGTTTTTAATTATTAAATGCATAAACACATGACTGTTATAAAAATATGAAGTATATAATATAAATAATTCTAGACCTTCTTTATGTCTCAAATCTTATCCCCACTCCAGAAAATAATTTCCCAAAGGTAATATATTTCTGACCCATAGAAACACTCATCAAGTGCCTAGTATGTGCCAGGCATTACTCAAAGAACTTTCAATAAGTCAATGTATTTAAACCCCACGTCATACGACCCTAGGGAAACATGCATAATTAGATCTTTGTTTTCTATACAAAGAAAATAAAATCTGGAGGGGGTTAAATATCTTGTCTGAGATCATATAACCTGCAAGTCACCATTCACTTCCTTAAACACACATGTGCGTATATAACGTAGAGCATGTATTTTAGGCGTTTTTCCCCATTTTACACAAAAGAGATCACAGCATGTATATTTTCTTTGTAGTTTCACCTAATTTGTCCTGGCTATCTTTCCATGTAGGTACATATAAATGTATCTCATTTTTTAAAACTGCAATGCGTTACTACAAAGTATGATATAGCATAATTTATTTAACCACTTCGCTATTGATGGATATTTAGGCTGTTTTCAATTTTTCATTACTGGAAAAAATGATGTGATACACATCACTGTCCATAAATCATGGCACTCGTGTGAGTCGATCTATAGCATAATTTGTGAAAAGAGCACTGCTGGTATTTCTATTTTTAATTTTGATACATTCTGCCAAAATATCTCCAAAAAGGCTGCACTAATTTACATTCTCACTAACAATAGATGAATATACCTATTTCCCTCAGACACTTGCCAACACTGGATATTATCCATCATTTACATTTTAACAATCTGATGGGTTCTTTGATGATTTTCAACAAACTAGGGTCTCTTTGGTGCTGTAACTTACATTTCTCAAAATCCAAATGTAGTTGATCAATCTTTCAGATGTTTATTGGACAGTATTTTTTCTAAAAATTCCCATTCACATCCTTCCCCAATTTTCTATTGGATTGTTTGTCTTTTTTATGTCTGTTTGTTGGATATTTTGCATATTATCAATTTTAATACTTTGATATATATGTTGTAAATAAAATTTTCTCAGTCTGTAACTTACTTTTAAATTTGTCTATGGTATCTACAATTATATCAATTTTTAAAATCATGTAGTAAATCTTAGACCTTTTCTTTTTTCTTTTTTTTTTTTTTTCGAGTGGTTTTTGCTATAGAGCACATGAGCTTGCCAGAAAGACACAGAGAGACAGAGAGACAGAAAGCGATAAATCACCCCCCGGGGGTATGGCCACGCCGCAATCCCTTCTCCTCCCCATTCTCCTCTCAGGATCTTGAGCACGCACACACACGCGCCCTGTGTGAGTTTAAGCCACTGGGTCCGGGACTCAAATGGTGGTTGACTACATGGGAGTCCAGTGACATAGCCATTATGCCAACTGCTGGTCCCATTAGCCCTTTTCTTTATGGATTCTGCATCTTGTGTCTTGCTTAGGAAGTCTTTCCCACTCCAATATTAAATATATTTCTCTGTGGGGCCAGCAGGTGGCATGGTGGCTGAGGCACTGGACTCCCACATGTGTAATCACTGTTTGAGTTCCAGACCTGGTAGCTTGCTTTCTCACTTTCCCTTTCTCTCTTTTTCTATCTTTCTCTCTTTGGTGAGTGTTCATGCCCTATACCAAATTTAAAAATATGAAGAAGAATATTAAATTAAATAAATAGTTATTTTAGAAAATTTTTAATAAACATGTTTTTCTATATTTAAAAATATTTTGTCAACATTTTTATGTAAATATTTTATTTAAATTTTAAATAAACTTTGGCCTATGAATAGTCCAGCTGAAATATAGTGTTGCATATTGCATATAGTATAAGGGAGGCTACACCTACCCCACCTCAGCAGAGAGATAGATAACCAATTATTCTTTTTATTAAAAAAATTATTTAGTTTGGGACCAGTAGACAGAGTAATGGTTATGTTGCTGGATTCCCATGTAGTTGACCATGGTTTGAGTCCCAGACCTGGTAGCTTAAAACACACCAGGCACGTGTGCATGTGTACCCAAGATCTCACAAAGAGGATGGAAGAGAAGGGATTGCAGTGTGACTAATCTCTCCTGGAGAGTGATTTCTTGCTTTCTGTCTCTCTGTCTCTGTCCTGTCTCTGTCTCTCCAGAAAACACACACACCCTGTAGCAAAAATCTCTTTCAAAAAAAGATTGATTTTATTTATTTATTTATTATTTAATTTATTATCATTAGTTAATTCTCTCTCAGAATTAAAGTTCTAAAAGAGAAAAAAAGATGAAGAAAATAAGAAAGGAGGGGGGGGGAGTGAGAAAGGACACCGCCAAGTAGGCCGTGGGAGAGTCCAGTGCCTTAGCCACCACACCACCTGCTGGTCCCCGATAACCAATTATTCTAATAGCATTAAACAGTCCAACCCTGAGTCGCTGAGAAGTACAGTGTACAGACAGCTGCCGACAGTAATGGTGATGCTCCAACATGCAGGACACACGTGGGGAGGTCCTGAGTTTTTCTCCCAGGCTTCCGTGTACACCCTGGCACACATGCAAGGCCAGTGATCCAAGCCACCGGAGGCCTGGGTAACTCATAGCATGAGGACTGGGGGTGCCTCTCTCTCAGGAAGAAATACATGCGTACACTTAAAAATATAGAGAGTATATAATGAAGGTAGCATTCTTTATAGTCTAAATTCCCAAGTTGGTTTATAATTATGAACTCTCTTCTGTCCCATGGGTCTATTCATGTATTCCTGCCAATATTTCATTATTGCCATAATTTTTTTTTCTCTTTCTTTTTTTTTTTTGGGGGGGGAAAGGTTTTCGCTATAGGGCGTGTGCGCTTGCCAGACAGACAGAGAAAAACATAGAGACAGAAAATGAGAAATCACCCCCCAGGGGGGATGGTCACGCTGCAATCTCTTTTCCTCCATTCTCCTCTCAGGATCTTGGGCATGCACGCACATGCGCCCATCGTGAGTTTTAAGCACCGGGTCCAGGACACGAACCACGGTCGACTATGTGGGAGTCCAGTGACATAGCCATTATGCTAACTGTTGGTTCCCATTAGTGCCATAATTTTAAAGTTGCTTAGAATATTGAAAAATCCTCCCTCCCCCACAACCACACATTTAATTTTTAAAATCATGATTATTGGGACCAGTAGTTGGTGTAATAGTTATGTCGCTGAACTCCCAAGTAGTCAACCACGAGTCCCTTCCCCAGTGGCTTAAAACTCACGCCGGGCGCGTGTGCATGCGTGTCTAAGATCCCAAGAGGAGAATGGAGGAGAAGGGATTGCAGCGTGGCCATCCCCCCTGGGGCGTGATTTCTCGCTTTCTGTCTCTCTGTCTCTCTCTGTCTTTCTGGCGAGTGCACGCGCCCTGTAGCAAAAACCTCTCAAAAAAAGATCATGGTTATTTATTCTTGCTTTATCTTCCAAGGGAGTGTTAGAATCAGTTGATTGCGTTCTATAAAATACCTTATTGAGATTTAACAGAATATGGCACTGAATTTGCAAATCAAGAATCTGAGGATTAATCTTTAAATACCAAGCCAGTCATAACATCCTGCTTTAGAATATAACATCCTGCTGTAGAAATTTCTCAACCAATGCTGAGATAAAGGTAAAGCCCTTCGATGTCTAGTATTCAAATCCTACCCCCCTGAATTTGGTTTAAATCCACCTGGCCAAATTTATTTCCCTTGATTCTCTTCCACAAGGTTTTCAAACAAACTGGTGTACTTTCTCAGCCTGAAATGTACTTACTCTTCCTTTCTGTGCTCGAAGTGCTACTCAGCTGAGCGGGAGAAAGCAGACATACCTCTCTGTCCACACGTCCTCATGCTGAAACTCTGACATTCTGGGTCTGTCCAAGATCCACCACTGCCCTCAGGCAAGGCAGGAATCAATGCATTTTTCCTTATTAACTAAAAGAGGTCTGCATTTGAAGAGAAAAGAGGAGCTTTCTACAATTAAAGGATTATTTTATTTAACTTTATTTATTTATTTTTAATTTGACCAGAGAGGGAGAAAGTGAGAAAGCAAACCACCAGGTCCAGGACTCGAATTGTGGTCAGCCATGTAGGAGTTCAGCACCCTTAACCACCACGCCACTTCAGCCCCAATAACCTTCGTCAATGTACTGTTCTTTTGGCATTCATGAGACAGAATTTGGTGTCGAACGAGGTAACAGACCATGGGATTTGAAACTTGAAAACTCCTGGGTCCAAACTCAACATGAAGGACATGTTTTATACAGAATCTCTGTCAAGTGAAATAAATATTAAGGGGCCAGCAGATGGCATAATGGTTATATCACTGGACTACCACATAGCAGATTTCGGTTCAAGTCTTGGACCCAGTGGGTTAAAACACACCCTGAGCATGTGTGCATACGTGCCCCAGATCCCCAAAAAAGAATAGAGAAGACATGTGGTGCGGCTATCCCCCCTTGGGGGGATTTCTCACTTTCTGTCTGTCTCTCTGTCTCTGTCTCTCTGACAATGCACATGCATAGCAAAAATCTTTCTTTTTTTTTTTTTTTTGGAGAGGTTTTTTTCACTATAGGGCGCATGCGCTCACCAGACAGACAGAGAGAGACAGAGAGACAGAAAGCGAGGAATCACCCCCCAGGGGGGATGGTCATGCCACAATCCCTTCTCCTCCATTCTCCTCTCGGGATCTTGGGCATGCATGCACACACGCCCGGCATGAGTTTTAAGCCACCAGGTCCGGGACGTGAACTGTGGTCAACTACATGGGAGTCCAGTGACATAGCCATTACGCTAACTGCTGGTTCTCCAAAAATCTTTCTTTAAAAGAAAGAAGGAAGCAAAGAAAGAAAGAAGGAAGGAAGGAAAGAAAGAAAGAAAGAAAGAAAGAAAGAAAGAAAGAAAGAAAGAAAGAAAGAAGAAAGAAAGAAAGATTAAAAAGAATAAGGACAGGTTAGAAGGACCAAGGTAATACTAGTTGAGAAGACTGAAATTAAACTGAAAAAAATGGTTATGTTCGTATTTAAAACTCAGAGGGGTTGGGAGTTGGGTCTGCCAGGAAGGTAAAAAAGAGGCTGCATTACAACAAAAGCACCACAGTGAGGAAGCAGAGGATCGGGAATGACGAGAGGTCCGGGTGGCCGCAGGAGGGAAGCAGAGAGCAGGCTGAGCGGAGGGAGACCAAGGCAGAGGTGAGAAGTACTGGAATGGGCACTGGGTCCAAGGAGTACTTTACATTCAGACAATGGGCACAGGACAAGAGCATAACACAGAGGGGCACCCCTCACCTCTGCTCCCAGGAGACGCTGAGAAAAAGGTAACTAGCCCGTACTGAGCTCCGTGAGGGGAGTTTTACATAAAAGTTCTCATTTAATAATCTGCACTACAAGCCTACAACAGAGACAATAATCATGTCTAATGTTTAACAAGGGAAAAGACGGATATCAAATAAAGTGAGTAGCGGGTGTTTAAGCCTGGGCGAGTCCGACTTCATGATCCATGCTTTCTAACACATCTGCGTCGCCTCTTCAATGAGTCGCGGCTGGATCCTAGCAACTGGACACAGCATGGCTGCCTCTCCTAGAACCGGTCACACAGTCATTCCTGGGCCTTCAGGTGCACAGGAAAATGAGTCACCGCTTCACACTCACAGAACACTCTGGATGAGTCTGCCTCTGTCTCTGATTATGCCCAGGGACAGCAGCAGTGACACCCTGACGCATGAGTTCCCCGGTTCACAAAGAAGCCCCAGGACTGGAAGCTCTGTGACAACCCTCGACAGCTGTCAGTGAATGAAGGAATACTACTCTGGTGGTAGCAAGCTCTGGAACGCCGGGGCTGGAAAAGATCTTAAGACAAAAATGGACCACAAACTGGCTCTGAGGCTAAAAAGACCGTTTAAAAATAAAGAATAGCAAGAAGCATGCAAGAGGGCCTAGAATAGCATCTCATGTTCAACTCATAGCCATCAGCTATGGCCTTAGTCACCTACCGGGACCTGTCTTGAACTCAACTATCTAAGAAAAGGATCAGTCAAGAGGGACTGAAATGATAAAAAGAACTGGCAGGAGGCTAAAAATTAGGACATTTCACCTAACGTACAAGGGGTTGAGAGGCAATTTAATAAGAGTCTTCGAGTCTCTAGAGGGACGTTATATAGAGGCAAATAAAAAGAAAGAGATGTCTTCTTTCATGAACCAGAGGGAAAATCCTTACATGACAGTGGGAGGTTTAGTTTGGACCTAAGACAAAAGTTCTGGATAGTAAAATCAAAGAATACAAACACTCTTCTCCAAACTCGATGAGTGAGTATTCTTTACACATCCATTACACCAACATTTAACGAGCACCTGGTATGTGCCAGGCACTGCTATGTGCGATACATCCTTTCCAACAGAAATCGATCAGGATTGTCATGTGGTGGCACAGGAGTAAAGCAATTAGATCCATGTGGGAAAGGTCCCAGATTCAAGTTCCAGGGTCCCCCTGAGCATGCCAGACACACACATGTTCATGACCCAGGTGAGTAGAGACTAGGGGTGGATTGCAGTGTAAAGAACCCCCAACGATTCTCCCCTCTCTCTCATCTTCTTCCTCTCCCTCTTTTTCCTCTCTCTCAGAAGTAATATATTTTTAAAAGCTTTGATTAAATTATATTTATTATTATTTTTAATTTGCTACAGGGCCCATAAGTTCACCAGAGAGAGAAAGTGACAAAGCAAATTATCAGATCCGGGACTTGAACTGAGGTCAGCCACATAGAAATCCAGTGCCTTAACCATCACGCCACCTGCTGGTCCCAAAATGAATAGATTTTTTTTTTTAATTGACAGGGTTTCTCATAAAGCTTACATGTACTGGGAAAAGAAATACAGACAATAAGTAGCAAAAGATAAATGATTAGGAAAATAGCAGAAAATTACAAGTGACTGTAAGGAAAGAGGAAGGTCTTTCCAGAAGATGCTGCGATGTGACTACGTGAATGGCTGAGCACTGAGAAGAGCAGTGGTCCAGTGTGGAACAACTGGCCAACACGAAGGCTCAGCGTGCTGGAGATACAGAAACAGACCATGAGGTTACACGAGGTCACAGAGACATCAAGCACCAGATTATGCAGGATGTTAGAAAGTTAGCAATGGCTGGAGAGTAAGGTGGCCCAGTGGTTAAGGCACTGGACTCCCACATGACTGGCCGCAGTTCTAGTCCCAGACCCAGCAACTGGAAACTCACTCCAGGTGTGTGCATATGTGTCCCAAATCCCAGGAGGAGAATGGATGGGAATAAATTGTGTCGTGGCCATCCCCACTGTCGGGGTGATTTCCCACTTTCTCACTGTCACGCTCTGACGAGCACTGAGCCCTATAGCAAAAACTTAAAAAAAAAAAAACTCAGTGATACACAAGGTCTTCAAAAATTCAAGGAAATTAGTATTTTTAAAAACCATGCATAGGGACCAGCAGATGGTGTAACAGTTATGGTGCTGGACTCCCACATAGGCGACCTTGGTTCAAGTCTGAGACCTGGCGGCTTAAAACTCACACCGGGCATGTGTGTATGCATGCCCCAAATCCCGAGAGGAGCCTGGAGGAGAAGGAATTACAGTATAGCCATCACCCCTGAGAGGTGATTTCTCACTTCCTGTCTCTCTGTCTCTGGCTACTGCATGCGCCCTATAGCAAAAAATCTCTCTTAAAATAAATAAATAAATAATGAAAAGAAAGAAACCATTCACAGAATTCAAAAAAAAAATGCTTATACCAAAATGGGCCTATACTTGGGTTTCATTTTCTTTGGACTTTTTTTTTTTTTTTTTTTTTTTTTTTAGAGATTTTCACTGTAGGGTGCGTGCGCTCGCCAGACAGACAGAGAGAGACATAGAGACAGAAAGCGAGAAATCACCCCCCAGGGGGGATGGTCACGCCGCAATCCCTTCTCCTCCATTCTCCTCTCGGGATCTTGGGCACGCACGCACATGCGCCCGGCGTGAGTTTTAAGCCACCGAGTCCGGGACACGAACCACGGTTGACTATGTGGGAGTCCAGCGACATAGCCATTATGCTAACTGCTGGTTCCCTTTTCATGGACTTTTAAAAGTCCTCTCCTATTGTTTGGTTTTAAACATTAACACACTGTATTCTAATAAGCTATTTACACATCTGGTTCCCTTAGGAGTCAATGAGCTCTTTGTCAGGAGACGCAGGTTGTGCTATGTTATTTCTCACGATTGTCAGGGCTCCACCATCACCTGGGAGCTCTTGTTAGCACTAATGTCAGGAATCTTCTTTATTAACCTCCAGAACTAGAATGTCCTGGGTACTTGCATTATTTTTAACAGATACCCCCAGGTAACTCTTTCCGTCAGGCACAGATGGGTATGCTGGTTTCCTGGAATGACCAGGAACTTTAGAGACACACCTAAATTAAGATCTCAGATTTACCAGTTATTGTGTGACTTTTAGATGTCACCAAATTTCCTGAACCTCATTTTTATCACCCAAAAAAATGGGAATAGTACTACCTACTGGGACAGTGCGTACTGACTAAATAATACAGCACATGCAAAGCGCCAGGCACATAGTGGCATTCTATGCATGCTGAATGAATAAACACAGATATGAACATATGAAACCTATACTAAAATGATAAGCTTTCGCCATTTGTAATGCTTATTGTTTTGAGCCTGCCATAGTCCTTATTAACAGAGAGATCCCAAGATCTCAGAGTGGAGGTGGGATCCTGGGCCAGAAACTGCCTCCAGCCTCTGTCTCCTATTGTCTTTCTTCTCTCTGCTCCCATTCCCTTGGATTCACTATCCTGACTCACCACCCCCTACCCCTTCCTACCACTACCCTCTCTTCAAACAGAAAATAACTCACTTAGCTTTCCTCCCCCTCCAATCTGCCCTGGACGTGACCTCCCAGTTGGTTGCCAGGGAGATGGTCTGGGTAACGGATGCTACTGAGCGAAGGATGTTTCTGCCAGAAACTGTCTAAGGTGACCAACCATCTCGGTGTATCCAGGACTTCCCCAGTTTTAGACTGAAAGTTCTCACCAAAGTGCCTCAGTCCCTGGAAAACCAGGACGGTTGGTCATTATGCCTAACCCTCTACGCTACCAAACGTGATGTAGCTTGCACCATTGTTCATGCCTGTGTGCCCTAAAGAATTGCCACGCTATGTATGGCTGTCTGGGTTCTGTAACGGAGCTCTGGATGTTCTCCTTATCTCACCCACAGGATCTCAGACAGGACCACACTCAGTGGGGCCCACTCAATGTCACACTACTAGATTTGTGGCCCCCCGAAGGGTCAGGCTTCTGCATCAAATGATGTGTGTCCTCCAATCCATCCATCCACCACTGCCAGAGTTATCGCTTTAAAATGCAAATCTGACTCTGACATTTTCCTGCTTAAAACCCTTGAATGACTCCTTGTCTGCAGAATAAAGAGCAATCCCTAGCATGAATTCCTTTCACAATTTAGCCACCACTGACCATGCTGTTTTCTGCCTTACTGCTTTTGCATATGCTGTTCCCTTTTTCGTAATGTCTTTCATCCCTTTTACACACAGTCAACGCCTAGTCTTCAGGTTATGCACAAATTTGATCTCTGCCTCTTCTCTGCTCCCAGCACACCTCATGTATGTTATTATAGCGGTTACCTCATGGTGGAGGGATTGTGTGATCACAAACCTAGCTTTCCTGCAGGAGCATAAGATCCTTGAAGGCAGGATCCATGACTTAACCATCTTTGTATTCTGAAAGTGACCGACAAGAGATATTGACTTTTATTGAAGCATTATTTTAAACATCCACTCCCATTTTATAATTTAAAAAATTACAGTCTGACAGGTCTTAATTTTCAAGTATTAGGTGGTCGAAAAAGTCATGACATATCTTTTCTATGCAAAAATGCATCATGACATTTCCATCCAACATTTTTTATCCCTGAATAATATCCTATCCCTATTCCTCAGATTATTTTTCACAGATAAAATAAGGCTCACAAATAGGGTGAGAATTAGGCATGGAGTAAAAGAACTCACTGAACATTTTACTTTATAACTTAAAAAAAAAAAGCTCCAGTTTATAGATTTTTTTTTATAGGCTGCAACAAAACATCCAGGTCAAAACAACCAATTTCATCAAGCATTGTGCATGGCACATAGAAACTCAGTAAACTATAATGAGTGAACGAATCAGGGACTTCTGCTCTGGCCATACAACTTTGTGTATCTTATAAACAAGTATCTGTTCACCAGGTGTGATTATGAAATGATGAAACTCTTGTTTGAAGGCCAGTTGGTGGTGTGATGATTGAGGTACCTGGATCTCGTGGGCCAGCTGTGGGAGTTCAAGTCCAAGACCCAGCAGCTTGAAACACACTACAGATATGTGCACGTGCCTGCCTCAAATCCCAAAAGGAGAAATAGAGAAGAAGGAACTGCAGCATGGCCATCCCTCATGGGGGGCAGTATGCTTTCTCATTTCCCCTCTCTTTTCCTTCTTCTATCTCTCCAGTGAGCACACACATCTTCTATCAAAATGAAAAGGGAAACAAATAAAAACAAACAAACAAACAAAAACAAGCAAAAACTCCTGTTTGATTTTGTTTATATGAATAGACCAGAATTCCACAGCTCAGAAATATTCTAGAACTCCTCTTCAGATACAACATTAAGAACCAACATGGGGCCAGCAGGTGGTATGGAGGTTAAGGAGATGGATCCCACATGGCCGATCACGGTTCAGTTCCCAGACCCCATGACTCGAAAATCATGTGGAACATGTGTGTGTGCAGGCCCAAAATCCTGAGAGGAGATTGGAGGAGAAAAGATGATGGTGTGACCATGTGACCATCCTGCCTGGGACTGAGTTCTCACTTTCCTTCTCTCTAACTCTCTCCAGAGTGTGTACATGCCCTATGGCAATAAATAAATAAGAAAAGAAAAACCAACATGTAAGTCAACTACTAAGCCATTTACTATTACCTATTGGCCAAATCTTGTTTTATGTATTACTCAACATTACACCAACGTAATTATCCATAAGGCTAGGATCTCACAGGCATTTGGCTGTTTTCAAAATTCAAACCCAGCCTCAAAGAATGAAAATTTTCCATAACTGAGGTTATGCAAAAGGATGTGGCTTTAAAGTCAATTCCAAGAATTGCAAAATATATCTGGACTAAGTGGATAAAAATATTTGTATATGTGTATTAGAATCAATGTCTTTATTATAGATACATTGTATGAATATGATATATATATATATATACATATACATATACATATGTATATGTATACCTGCAGAGAGCATGCCAATGAAAGTGTGGCTATATGCATACATTTGCTTCTGGATAAAGAAATGGCTTACCAAGCGGATGTATTTATAAACAAATATTTTGGCTAGAATAAGACTTACCTGAGAATCGTCTGTTTTTCAGTTTCTACACTACGCACTGGAAAGAATGCGAGTCGTGAAATATCCATCCTGCCCTCACAGAGTGCATAGTTAGAGAAAACATGAAGACGTATTGCAACACAGGGAAAGAAGTGGAACGGTGAAGGTATACATTCAGTAAGTGCTTACACCTAGCAGGGAGTGATTATCTCTGGGGAGAAGGCTTCACAGAGGCAACGACACCTAATCAAAGTTTGGATGGATGAACACCAGCACAGGTTTCATCAGGTTTTAATGAGATGGGCAATCCAGGTATCCGAACAGTACGTGCAAAGACACTGAGGCATGAAACAACATCGTGCGTTTGGGAAATTGCAAGCCATTCGATACTGCTGGAGCACGGATACGAGGGGAGGAAAGCGGAAAGATTTCACTGGAGAGGCTACAGATACCCATGTAAGTGAGAAGGTGCGTTTTTGTTTGCAGATGATTATGTGTGTCTACTGTCTTTCCATAATACATCAATCAGCCTGTAGCTGGAGCAATAGTGACACACATATTTATGACATGATTTTATTTTCCTGAATTTATCGCAAAAAATGTCCCTGGTTTCTGTCGCTATTTGTTCTATTCCCCTTCCCTTCTTACCTCTCACTCGGTTCGCTCTGTAATCCAGTTACCTAGATCCCTTTCTCCTTGCAGTGTCTCCTCCCATATCGATCGGACTCCATCAGTCCCAAAGGCCAGCCTTTCTTCTAATATGAAGCAACTCCCCTTCTGTCCTTCAGAACCAGGCTCGAATGACCTCTTCTCTGAGAAGTCTTCCTGGCTGAGTGTAACGGTGACAAATTTAGACTGGAGAGGACTGACGGCAATGTAGCAATTAAACGAGACACTTGGCAAGGCTGACCCATGGTAGCGGGTTCTGGGTTCCCATCCAGGGACACGTGTGCCCATGGCCTAGGGCCAGCGGGGGATGGATGGCAGCATGGAGGTCCTCTTGGGGGGGACCTCTTGTCTCTCTGTCTCTCTCCTTCTGTGACTCTCTCACTCATGGAAGGAAATAAACAAACTTAAAATGTTAGGTTTGGGGGTAAGAAAAATCTGTATTGATACCCAGATCCGCTATTCACCATCTTCGTGTGCTTCTTCAAACCTTGCTGTTCTCATCTACAAAATAGGGGTAATGAATACCGAACGGAGGCCTTGTGGAATATTAAAATGTATCATAAATGTAAAGAACGTAGAATAGAATATACTAACAGCATATTAACTTAATAACTTAATAGTTGTTGCTAATCATCAATTCAAATTGTCTAGAGTCTCACGCTCCAGTCATATACATACAAGGGTGATTTAATTTGGGAGATATTTACCTTGACTTTCTCTGCTGTTCCGAGAAGCCGTGGGAGGCACTGTGGCTGCCATGCACAACTCCAATTACAATGGTACCCCCTGGGGCTGTACAATATGGCGACTCCAGGAAGGAGAAGGAGGCTTTTCTTTTCAGTTTGTTTCTTTCCCTCGTTGAA
>NW_006206042.1:2218860-2222680 GCF_000334495.1 Tupaia belangeri chinensis | reverse complement strand
AGTTGAATATTTCCATATTCTAAGTAAATTGCTTTAATGTTTTAAAGTGTCAATGGGGTCTCTGGGCAGGGAGATTTTTAAGCCTTTTTGTTTGGTTGGTTTTTATGTTGTACCACTGTTTATTAAAATATAGACATCGAATAATAACATGCTTTCAAGACATTCGGCAGTTTAGAAGTCATTTCAGCCCGTCTGAGTTCGAATGCGAGGAGGTCAATCAAAAGGTATTTGTTGGCACAAAGAAGAATGAGCACAGCTTTCAGGTCAAGCAGACCTGGACTTAGATCCACTATTTACAAATTACATAATCTTGTTAAACCTTTTTTTTCCTCTTATTATAAGGGAGCTAATAATCTCAAGCACATTAGGGTACTTTTGGGTACTTTGATGAGACGCTGTGCACGTAAAGTACCGAGCAGAGTCTGGCTGGCACATGACCGGCTCTCAGCAAAGGGCACCTGCGATCGTTTTTAGTACGTGCAAGTTGCTCTCCTAGTCTCTGGCTTTAAACTAGTCAGAATTAAGATGCTGGTTAAAATTGGCAATTAAATTGGGGTTGTATGAGGATTAGTAGTTGGAGTCTGTAATAGATTAGGGTTAGGATGGAACTTAGAATTCAATTAAGGTTCGAATTAAAATGCATACAGAGGTTATTATTGAGGATGGGGTTAATTAAAATTGGATAATAGAAGTAAAAAGCAGTAGGAGGAGTACTGGTTTAGTTGGGTGGAAAATTGAAGAGGAAAGCAATGTGGGAAGCTTTGCAGAATTTACTGATATAAAAAAATAATAATAATAAAGTCACGCGGAGGAGAAGGGTTAGAGTGCAGAGCAGAATGGGAATGGAGACGGAGTCCTCTCCTGAGTTTTCCCCCCAACAGGTGCTGTCATCCTCTCCCGGATGAATACATCAAGTTCACCCCACTCAGGCTGAGTTCCTTCCCTCTCCCCTCCGGCCTCAGCGTGGGGAAAGGAATGTCCAGAGCCCACACAGCTGCGTCCAGCCCAGCATCAGTGCCAGCACCACATTCCACACCCCCAGCTACCCAGGCTGTTGCTGAGTGCACAGGGGCATCCAGGAGGCAGTGCCCGCCTTCTCTCCACTCCCCTTCCCACCCCCACCCCATGTTCCCTGTAGCCATCAGCTCAGTAATCCCACAGACAACCTACTCCAGACTTTGGACACGTCTCTGGGAAACAGACACGGCATATCATAGCACTCTAGAGTGGGAAGTAACCATCGAGATCACAATCCAACATGGATATCTTTTAGTTTACCCATTTTCCGAATGGGGATAATCTTTGTAGGTAAATCTTTCTTTGCAAAACCCTATTTCTAAGTGTACAGGGTGCCCACTGGATGCCGAGTGCACATAGAAAAAGAACATCAGCATGCTTATTCCCAAATGCGGACCTCTGCAGGATGGTAGGATAAGCTACCTCTGCACCCCTAGACGTGTGGGGGTGAGGAATTCCTCAAAGTGAATACTGCCCTCGGACACTGGGAACAACTGTCCTTATCTTTCTTGCTCTCAAGGGTGCTATCTGCACCCTGCCATTTAATCCTGGCACCCCTTTTCCAGCTAGCTGAAGGGACAGAGAAAGTCACTTACTGAGCTTCTCTGAGTTTCATTGTCCTCATCTGTTCAACAAGAGGCACTAATGAGATCATCTTGAAGGTCCCTTACAACTCTAATACTTTTTTATTCTATAATTCTAAAAGCCAATGACTGCTTCCTATTCCCAGGGCCTAAACTGCTGCCAAACTGATGCTGATGATGCAGAAAAGGGAAGAGGAGCCAGTAGGAAAAGAGCATTCCAGTCTCATTTGCTGGTTCTTAATACTCTCTCCAAAACAGTTTTTCTCTTTTCCTCCCACCTTTGGTTCCCATCTCGTGCAGTGACAGTAGAGGGCGGGGCCAGGTCGGCAATCATTAGAGAATTAAGGGAGGACTGGCAGAAGGGGATCACTGCAGAGCAGCAGATGGAAAAGATGATTAATTAGAGGAATCAGGGACATAATCCCACATTCTGGCCTCCGCACCCCACCCCCATCTGTACTCTCACTCCTCTTCTTTCCCCCTCCATTAACCTGCCCTCTCTTAAGCCCACTTAGGTAATCTCTTAGGTTCCTTCTAGCTCGAGATAATGCTCTTTATCTACCAAGACCCTTTAACTAGGATAGCCTGATCTTTCCCCCTCTGCAGCTGATTCGAAACCCCCTCTCCTTCCATCTGCATAACTAACATCCTGTCTCCCTCATCTCCCCTTGGTCAGAAAGTCAATCCTCTTCTTTGCTCTCTGTTCCCCTACTTCCTAGTCCAGTGTCATCTCTCTTTTATATCCAGGTATCCACCTCTTTCAACTGCACTCCTCCCTCCATCTTTACTTACCAGAAACTTCAAGGCGTCTGAGAACCCAGGAAGGCAAGATGGTTTGAAGTCACTGAGATATGTCATGATGAGCCGACAGACAACCAACAATGATCAACATAGTATTCGCCTCACAGGACTGGAAGACATTCTAGATTTATATTGTTCCATATCTTAGCCAACACTTGTGTTTTCTAAGCTTAACTGTCAGTATAATCTTGGGTAATCTAATTGACTTCCTTTGGGACTCAGTTGTACCTGTGTAACTAAGGAATTAGTTCCGATATGTTCAAAGACTATATATAAACATTTTTTGACTCTAGGATTCCACCGCTTAAAAATCTATTTCCAAAAGCTGGGTTTCAGCAAAATTGACTCAGAAAAATTCTGAGTTGTACCAAAACTCTTCCAGAGATACTCAATCACGAAGAACAGCAAACACCAGGGACTTGGAACTCTTGAGCCAAGAGCAAATGCAAACACCAGGCCTCTCTCATCCATCTTATATGTGGCCTTGGGGACAAGGGCTGTGTTAGTCACAGGTGCATTGGTCCTTAAGAGGGTCTGTGAGTCAGACCATTCACCCAGGAATCTTACTGAGACTTGCGAAGGAAGGACAAGGTCCTCTGAAAGATTAAGAAAGAAGTCAAGTAACGACATGGCTTGGAAGGGAGGGGGGGTGAGGGAGGGGGGGCGATTAACGGATAGAAAAAGGAGGGGTCGATTAACGGATAGAATAGGGAGGAGTCAGAAAGAAAATTACTCAATTTTTAAGAAGGCTTGGGTAAGACTCTGAGGTGAAATCTGGCTTTCGGAGGGAGGGTGAGTAATTCTTTGACAAGAAATTGAGGGAGATATTGGCTCCCATGGTCTGGGGGTTTGCCGAAAGATGCTTTTCAGGGGAGATTGCCTGGGGCCACAAATTGTCGCTGGACACATAACTAAGGACTCCGGTAAGAGGAACTAGAGACGTTGGCATATAGGAGAATGGTAAGGGTACCTATCCACTGAGGAGTCACCCCTGGCCATAACACTGATAGGGGGACCCCAGGGTTTATGGGGATCCCCAGTTTCCAGGGGCTGGAGGGCGGGACTGGAGGAGCTCAGGCTAGTGGGCACGCCCTTGCCCAGGCCTGCAGTGGCCGCTCTCGCCAGCTGGCCCAAGGCCCTGCCCGACTCCCCTCCCTCCACCCCGAGCCTAAGAGGGGTGCGCGCGGGGTCCCACTGCTGAGCCAGCTCCCTCCCTCTGCTCCACACCCGAGCCGGGCTGGCGGAGCTCCCGGGGGAGCGGGTGGAAGGCACCACTGAGGCACGAGGGGGTGTGGGAGGCGGGGGGAGAGGGGAATGCGGCAGCTTGGCCCCCCCGCGACCAGCCCAGCCCCCTGTCACCCCCCCTCCACATCCAGCCGAATGGTTTGCTCCGAGCGCCCTATTTAATCCCGGCGACC
>NW_006206042.1:2198266-2218752 GCF_000334495.1 Tupaia belangeri chinensis | reverse complement strand
ATGGGGGCCCCTCCCGCCCTGCCCCTGCTCCTGCTCGTCGCCTGCTGCTGGGCGCCCGGCGGGGCCAACCTCTCCCAGGACGGTGAGTGAGGGAGGGGGCGGTGCCAGGGGAGCCGGCGAGTGACCCGAGGTGGGGGATCAGGTGGGCAGTCGGGTGGAGGCAGCCTGTTGGCTTTGTTTGGAACCGGGGGTTCAAGTCCCTGGCCGCTGCTAATACCCTTGTGTCTGTGTCTGAGCATCCTTGTCTCTGTGGATTGTGGGGTGTGCCGGCGTGTGCACCCTCTTGTGTACACCGTCAAGTGTGTGTCTGCGTGTGCGCCCGGGGTTTGGATCTCGGGGTTGGTTTCTATTATGAGCTGCGCGGGTCTGGATGTGTTGCTGTCCGTGCGTGTGTCTGTGTGTGTGTCTGGGTGTGCGCGTCTGTGTTGGTGTCTGGCTCTGCGTTTCTGTGTCAGTATCTGTGTGTGTGTGTGTGTCAGTGTGTGCTGGGGGCGGAGTGAGATTTGTCGCTGTTTCGGTAAGGGCGTGTGTCGGGTGTTTGTGTATGTGTGTCTTAGGGTTGGGTAGCCAGTGCAATCCCCCAAACTGCTGTATGCAAACATTACTGCTCCCCCGCCCGCCCCCCCCACCCGTGGTGGAGCTCCGAGTGGGCAGAGAAGGAGGCCTGGGTGAGGCTGGGAGGGGGGCGTGAGCAAGGAACGGGGGCTTCTCCTTGGAGCAAAACAACAACACAGGGCGGAGGGGGCCCTGGATGGCCAGATCCCTAGCCGTGGCAGAAGCTGGGAAAAGAAACCCAGACAGAAGCGGAGGAGGGTGGCGTGGGGGTAGAGGAGGGAGATTGGGTAAAAGGAAGATTCAAGATATTTGGAAGAAAGGTGCACGGAAAACCCCAAGCTTTCCTGGAGGAAGCATTGATTTTTCCCAAATTTGGGGTAGGGTATAGCATACCCAGACCCTTTGCCCCAGTCTGGAACTCAAACCTTCTTTGGTTTGTGATGGTAGAGAGATGAAGGAAGGGGGGTGGGGGGAGGCGGGGCCAGGGGTGAGGGGACTTGGGGAAGAGCCCCTCCCGGCCTGGGCCCGGCTATGTAGGTCAGCGCGGTGGGGGCACCTCAGCCTTCTTAAAGGCTACTGTTGGTTAATGGGTGACATGGGGGCAGTTTGTGGGGAGACCAGGAAGAGAGCCACAGCTCAGAGCCTCGGTCCGGAGGAGAGAAGCAGGCAGTGAAGGGACTGAAGGAATGCATCTTCCATTCTCTCTCCGCCCCTGTCAGGGGAGCGGTGGGAGAGGGGGGAGGGGGGACAGGACCTCGCGAGCAAAGGGAAGTGGGGAGAGGGAGGAGGGTGGTAGCTGCGCCCGGCCAGATGCCAAGTAAAAACCAGAAAGAACCGCAGGGGAGGAGAAACGAAAAGCGGCTCCTGGGCGATGGACCCTGTGGCCAGCAGGGATGGGCACAGGGCGGGGTGGAGGTGGAGAGGGGAGGGGTTGAAACTGGGGAGGATGATGTAGAGAATTTCTTCATCCGAGGATACAGGCAAAGAGCCAGAGTGCTGGAGGAATTATAGCTCCACCTCGCCTGACCTCTTCCCCAAGCCCTGTCTCCCTGTGATAAAGGAGCTTCCCTTGGTATGGAGACCCCGGGGGATGCCCTCCCTCTGGTTGGCTGGCGAACTCTTTCCATCCTCGGCCCATCAAGCTCCCTAAAGGGAGTTCCTGCCTGAGTCAACAGAGGGCAGCCCCTCCCTCTCCTCTACAAGGAATCCCTCTTGCCCAGAGGATAGCATAGGACTCTACTCTGGAAAAGTGAGCAGAGTCCTGGCGAGGAGCAGGCCAAGTACAAAGCAAAGAGGGGTTGCTGGCCTCCGTGATGACCCTCCCACTAGGTCTTGACTTCAACCACAGCCCCTGGTCTTCCCATCCTGCTAGCTCAGGTAAAGAGAGGCAAGTGTGACCCGAACTGCCATCATTCGGCAATGGAAATTGATGGTGTCAGGCTGGATCCCAAAAACAGAGAAAGATGTCAGCCCAGAAAGCTGTGAGCTCTTCCACTCTAAAAGGTAGACACGGGAGACGAGAGCAAATCGGTATGCTGGCCAAGTCTTTTCCACCAACTATATTATTCTTTCTTGATCCTTAACTTGGTGGTCTAGCCTGCAAGTTGAGAGAAAGAGAGTTGCCCTGTCCCCATATTTAGAAATATGTCTCAGAGCAGTGATTTGGAATGAATGGGTGGAAGACAGTAACTTTTGCTTGGGGAGTTTCTAGAAGAGAGGCAGGAAGTTGGAGATAAAGAGGAGGGTTCTACTTCTAATGAAGACTAATAAAGCGTCACTTTTCTTGTAATATGCAGAGTGTGATCTCTAGTTAGTGAACATCTATCTGGTGTGCAGTATCTCAGGACATGCTCATGACATAATCACAATATCTTCTATCTTAAACTAGCTGTACCCTCTAAGAAGAGCTAAGAAGGCCAATAATGATGGTAGGGGTAGGTGCATAGTGTTCAAGCTCATGGATGGTGATCCTGAAAGCTGGTGTTTATGACTAGAAGCATGTAGAAAGTAGGTCTAGTAATGCTGAGTTGGCCTGAGGCCTGTGGGCAAGGAATTAGGCAATACATACCTTAACTGGAAGTGTTGTAGCAAAACTAGGAAAGATGTGGTATGAAGGTTTAAGGACAGGAAATCCGAGTACACTGATGCTTGAGTGGTCAAGGGTGCTGTGGCAGGGCAGCTATTCCCACATAAAATAAGGAAAACAACTGTCATCTGCTACTGGGACATATAACTCCTGGAGTACAACATGGTTTTTTTAAGCTTCATAAGGCTGATAGGGACCGAAATGCTGGAGAAAGGCAAGCAAATGATATCTGAACCTGACCATGAGTGCTGTGGCTAGAAGCTCAAGAACGGTTAAGAAATCCCAATTTGCCATCTGCCTTTCCTTCTCACATTTTTCCAATGTATTGGCAGGAGTTGGCAATTCCAGGTTGGTGGGCTATGAGGCCTATGGACTTAATTCATACTGTGGTCATCTCTCTGGTGAGCAGATAGACACTCAATACAGTGGCCAGTCTTTTCTGGATTCTTCCTACCCATGTTCCTTCCAGAACTCTGAGTTGACTTGCTGTTGAGTCAGATGCATGGACAGCTTTGCTTTGCTTCAGACCAGGTTATAGCAAGTTAGCCTTGTACTGCACTGTCCCACAGATGAATATCTTTTCCTTCCCAATGACCTTCTGTCCACTGCCATCCATTCTGCAGCCCCCTGGCCAGGTGCCCAGTGTGGAGATCATGCCCAATGTGCCGGAGAAGTCCAGCAGGCATTCACTCTAGCACTGCCCACAGATATGCTTGGCAGATCTACTCCACCCTGATTCTGTTCTTAGCTGCAGCTGTAACTATTCTGTTTCTGCTCCTGTTAGCTGCCTAGTTGCAGCTGTAACTCTTAGGAAGGATATGCTTTCCCTTTAGACATGTGCATTTTCCTGGCACAGAAAACTTGAGATCAGATGAGAGATATTGGTATAGGAGAGTTAGCTAATTTCCTGAAGAACCAGTCTATCTGATGGGAGGCCCAATCTAGGCTAGAACCCGTTTAAGACAGAAGATATTCTGATTAGGTTATGTGCATCAGCATGTCCTGAAAGGCTGCACACCAGATGGATGTCCACTATCTGTAGAGCTCACACTGTAACCCATGATTATGACAAACATCCCATCCTGAGCTCTCCCTGGGTCAGAGCAGTGCTGCTGTTTTCAGTCATTTCCTCTAGAGCAATGGTTTCCTTGCCTTTTTTTTTTTTTTAAAAAAAAAAGGAAATATATGAAACCTTTTTATCAAGTAAACCAGATCAAAGGAGAATTTCTCTTTTCTGTGGGGACAGAGAAGGAAGACCCATAGCCCCTTTCTCCTATCTTCTTGGCTTCTCCACTCTTCTCTAATCCTTAAGGTGCAGCCTGGAGTTTGGCTACCCAGGTCGAGATCCGCCCCATGGCAGCAGAATGAGCCAACTCAGTACCCTTACACTCCCTCTTCCTCTTCCAACCGAGAAAGAAAGGAAGTCCAAATCTAATTTCCAGAGTGCCTTGTTGGAGATGCTCACTATCCACTTGGAGGCAGTGACTCATAGTTCTGCAGCCATCAAATTCCACAGATGGCATGTTTTGGTGTTCCGGTCACTTTGAAGCAGCGGGCTGGGTAGTTGTGCCACTGCTCTGTCAATGCATAGATTTGATTTGGGGACTCCTTGCTGTTACAGCTTTCTTGCGATCCAAATAATATGTAGAATGGGATCAAGAGCTGCTTTTCCTTAAGTTACCTGCTAGGAAAAAACTCTTCCCAGTTATCACCAGAGAAATAATACCCTGGGGGCTGTGACTAGTCACACTCTCTTTTGTTTCCTACTTCAGCAGAACTGTACAGTGGCTCAACAATCCCTTTTTTTGTCATTTAATTCTCAGTAAAGGAATTTCTTTTAGGGTGCTCATCTCAGTTCCAGACTCCCCTTGAAAACAAACTGAACTGAACCAGTTCCTCACTGACTACTAAATGAAAAATCCAGAGTATAAGAAAGTTTCAATCATTCTATCTCCTTGCATTTTTTCCTGTTAGGATTTAATGTTTGCCATGTAACCATTAGCTATAGGCCTATATACTGGAATATTTTCTTTCCTGTGCGGGGTCATGACCTCACAGCCCACCCATAAGTTCTGAGAATAGCAATCTCCATGGGGATGCCTGTGAGGCCTGGAGAGAAACAACACAGCAGAAAGAGAGCCTGGAGACAAGAGCCATCAGAAAAAGATTCAGGTCTCTAAAAGCTCGGCCGAATTAAGGATAAACACTCCATGTCATTGTAAAATGGAGAAGAACAAGTCTCCGGGCAAAAGACCTGTCTCTGCCTCTAGGATCAGCAATAGAGATGATTCTTTACAAGGCCAGAACCGGCTGATGCTCAGGGCTCCTATAACCACCCAAGTAAAAACCCAATCCAATCCTGTTATATATGACAAGGAGATTCATCCTTTCTAGTACTGAGAAGCCAGACTCTCAAGAGTCTTGAACACATGAAGCTGTTGAGATTTTTGCACAACAGAGGTTCAGTAAAGCTCTGTATTTCCCATGGAAGCAGTAAGTACTGACCAGAGAACCATTTTCTCCCTTCCTTAAAACATTGCTAAGCTTAAAGAGTGTGACCAAATTTCATAACGAGCACAGAGGCCTCTGAGTCCTGAGTCCTTCTTTTTAAGTGTGATCACATACCTGTTTTTCGTGTATAATATGATTGATTCCAGATGATTTACAGCAACTTGGAGTACAGGAGGGCATTCTACCCATGACCAAACCAGTACTCTACATTTTGGTTCCCTCTATCTCAGGGTCTCTGAGGGGCCACAGGCTCTGTGAGATTGTTTCCCTAATTAGATAAACCTAATTTTACTCATAATAAGTTGTGGCATAGGAAAACTCTCTCCATCACCATACATGCCTTAGTATTTGACATAGTTACAGAGGTGCTCATGTTGACAAACTCTTATCTGGTAGTGGTGCTCATGTTTACCCCATTCTCGTGTGTGTGTGTGTGTGTGTGTGTGTGTGTGTCCGACAGGTCAAAGTTATTTGGGAGGCCTTGCAGAGGATTTGATGAGTGTAGTGTGGCCCTAACCAGAAACCCTGGTGTCCATTCTTTAAAGTTCTGTGCCTGCCCGTTGGCTGCCTAAAGCCCGGATTCCAGCGCCAGTTCTGTGTGGAAGGAACTACTGTACCTGTGCTTTGAGCTCTCCATGGTGCTAACCCCTGGCAGTGACACGCCAGGTTCTTCTTGTTGCTCTCCGTGGTCCTGCTCTAACTCCGAGCTTCATAATCTCTTTACTCTCCACAGTGCGGCCCTTAGAACTGGGCCAGCCTCTCCCTCCCGCACCCCAAACACCATAACGTCTTGGTTATGGTCCCTGACTTGTCCCACCAGGAAATGAGGTGGGGAGAACCCTGAGCTAAAGACATGGGGACTCCTCCTGGGCACCTAATCAACCATAGGAAGGGGACAGAAAAGCAAGTCATTCTCAGGTTTAAAAATAAAGTATTTTTTGAGATGTGCAAAAAGATGAGGCCTATAGTGATCTCAAATGGTCTCAAAAAGGATGGGATGTTTTGTCATATCTGGGCTCATAGATTAAAAACAGAGCTACAAAGAGTCGTGTTTTGGATTGCAACAGCATTGCTCCTCTACAATAACTATATATACACTATGAATGTGGAATGCAACGTGAGTGCTGCTCAATGCATAAGCATGTGCCACTTGCACGCTAAGCCTTATCGCCAATTCTCACTGTCCCACCATGGATCTCATTCTCTCTTTTCCTTCATCTTTAACAAATAGAGAAACAAGTCAGAGTAGTGGGTGATGAGAATAGACGAGGGAGGAATCCAGTAAATGAGAGACATAGAAAACAAATATGAGAACCCCGACTCATTTCTTCCACCTTTACAACCTTCGCGTGCAGAACTCTAGCCTTAAATATAACTGTCCCATCCCAGAGGCCATCATCCCTTGTTCATATTCCAACAGGTGCCTCTTTAAACTGGACTCTGGTGCTTTGGGGGAATATCTGGCAATGCACTGATGATGTCAGGTGTGGTGAGGAGCTGAGGATGCTCAACCCCAGTCTGACTTAGAATAGCCAGCCTGCCCCCCTCATCACATCAGGATGATAAAAGCTGCTCCTCCCCTAAACGTTGATTTTCCTGTGTCAGCTTCAGCCCAGTAGTTCATAGAATAATGAATACTTCTGGATGACCTACAGCAGTCTAGCTGGAGAGGCAGGCTCCCAGAACGATTCTCTCTTTTCCTTCATCTTTAACAAATAGAGAAACAAGTCAGAGTAGTGGGTGATGAGAATAGACGAGGGAGGAATCCAGTAAATGAGAGACATAGAAAACAAATATGAGAACCCCGACTCATTTCTTCCACCTTTACAACCTTCGCGTGCAGAACTCTAGCCTTAAATATAACTGTCCCATCCCAGAGGCCATCATCCCTTGTTCATATTCCAACAGGTGCCTCTTTAAACTGGACTCTGGTGCTTTGGGGGAATATCTGGCAATGCACTGATGATGTCAGGTGTGGTGAGGAGCTGAGGATGCTCAACCCCAGTCTGACTTAGAATAGCCAGCCTGCCCCCCTCATCACATCAGGATGATAAAAGCTGCTCCTCCCCTAAACGTTGATTTTCCTGTGTCAGCTTCAGCCCAGTAGTTCATAGAATAATGAATACTTCTGGATGACCTACAGCAGTCTAGCTGGAGAGGCGGGCTCCCAGAACAAATTTCTGGGACCCCCCCCTTTTTTTTTCTTTCCTCGTTTGAAACAAGGAGAAACTTCACTCTTCAAGGACAGGTAATGGGAGTTATTAATCTCTATGAGTGAGCCTTCAGGAAGACAGAATTAGGGTTACAGCAACAGCTGGAGTATCTCTCATGTACTCTTCTTGCAGAGCCCTCCATTCCTTTAGAAAGCAGACATGTTTCAGAAAAAGTTGAAATGCTGAGATTCCAAGATGGTTTCCAATACGTGTATCATCCTTCTGTATGAACTCTCACCTCTGGGTGTAACCCTGTCCGTCCTTCTCCAGAGGCCTCCAGGAGAATGACAAGGAGCCTCAAGAACAAACTAAAATGTTGTCTTCTGTAAGGATGTAACTCCCCTTCCCCCAGACAGACTTGCACTAATTGTGTATTGATTGTTAATTATAAGCACCTTTAGCTCATTTACTTCCATTTCAGGGTCAGGAAGGTCAGGGACATCACCTTGCCCCAGGGGGAAACAAAAGAAAAAGGAATGAAGGCCGATGTCTCAGCCACTCATCTTAGTTAGTCACTTCTCTCTTTTCCTCAGACAGTCCTGGATATTGGCAAGGTAGGATGGAGGACTGATACCAGATTTCACTGGGAATATGCAGATCCCTGTTTCGTGTCTGTTTGTCTTCTATGCCCTGGCTCTTTGCTTCCAGTTCTGACGCTAGAATTCCAGCCAAAGTCTCACACGGGGTAACATCTGAAGGTGAAGTGGTTTATTGAGTCTCCGACTTAAATACCTGATAGTTCTTGGAATGCTAGTCAGACTCCAGTAAGTACATCAAGGACAGCTCACTTGGGATTTAGGATGGTGGTCAGTGTTTGAACAGCCTGCGGCTGAGTTCTCCCTTAGTACAAAAATGAGGGGCCAGTGTTGCCATCTGCTCCTCATCACTCATCCCCCAGCCAATGCGAAAATGACAGCGGAGCACTTCCACTCACTCACTCTTACTAGCGCTTTACTTCCTAAGGAAAAAAAAATATTTCCAGACACGATGACATGGGTTTTCCCCTCATCTCTATCCTATAATCTCACAGAATATAAAAGCCACCGTCACTAAGCCCCTGGGCTTCCCATATTTTTATTTATCCTCAACTGCTGCTTCATGCCAACTCTTTCCTGGTTTCCAAGCCCTGGAGTCCAGTGTCAGTGACAGATGGACTGAGCCTCAGCCCTGGGGAGGAGAGGATTCTGGCCCCCTCCTGGGGAGTGTGAACAGAAGAGAGAGCCTGAATTCTGCTTTGAGGAAAATGTCTGAATTTAAGCCATATGGTTTTCTGGAAGTTCTGATTAATATGGGCATGGAGAAGGGCTCTGTATCTGGGTCATAAGAAAAATCTGTGTGTTTATGTCAGAAAAAATTAAAAAGAGATATGAATAGTGAGGATCATAGTGCAGTGTGTGTGAGTGAGTGTCTGTGTGTGTGTGTGTGTGTGTGTGTGTGTGTGTGTGTATTGAAGGCTACAAGCTGAGGGAAAGACAAGGGTGACCAGGTGACAATATGCATGCATCACAGGGGACTCTGTATCAAGGAAGAGACACCCGGTCAAGGTTTAAGAAGAAAGGAAGAGATTTTTGTGTCAGAGCAGCAATATTTTAAAAATATGTATTTAATCGTATGAATTATTCTCATTTCTTAATTTGACCGGGATGGGGAGGGAGGAGAAAGAGAGAGAGGACAGTGAGAAAGCAAGCTTCCAGTTCTGGGATTTGAGCTGGTTGGCTATGTGAGAGCCCAGTGCCCTAACCACCTTGCCACCTGCTGGCTCCAGCCAGAACAATATCATTTGCCCCTTGGGGAACCGTGAGATTTGTAGACTTCGTAAAACATGTCTGTTTCACGGAAGAGTTAAATTCCCAGGAAGGCACAAAGTAAAGCTAATGTGAATGATATGCCACTCTGAAAAAATACAGATTTTCTCTTTTCTTTTTTTTTTTTTTTCAAGTGAGGGAAGAGAGTACATCTCAGTGAAGAAGGGGGGCATTGGGGAGATCAGAGTAGTGTGTGAGTGTTCAGAGCAGAACACATTGTTCTTCATGTAATGCTCCTAACCATTGCCCTGAACCTGTCATCCACACCCTGATGCTGATCATCCAATGAAGAGAAACAGTAAAAACAAGTCAGGAAAATCAGGACCAGCAGAGATAAATGCTTTCTTGCCTGACTTCTAACAAATTAAACTTTTCCACAGCATTGTTATCCAACCACGCTGAGCCATGAGCCTGAAATATCTAAGGGGCATCACAAAGGTAGAGGAGAATAAGATAGTTCCTGTTGAGAAGGGGAATCCATGCAGGTGTTTGGACAGGAACTGAGGCGCTGGTGCAGGTCTAGAGAGCGTGCACAGAGGCAGGTGTCACCGCCCAGGCTGAGGTTTCTCAGCCTCGGGGAATCTACTCTTTCTATGCCCTTGTTTCCTGGGCTTTCATGTCCACTTCCACTCCGTATTTTCCCATGTACTTTCACTGAGCTGAGCTGAATTCTGCTTTTGATTCTGTTATGTGTCCTTTCCCAAATACTTTCCTAACATGGAGAGGTTTTTTCCCTCCTCATTTCTATTACATATGCATAAAAGCAGCAGAATACGTTTAGGGTAAATGCATAAAATCCCTCCCTCTGGCTGAAGGGGGCAGATAAGTTCAGATAAAATTGTACCTGTCCTGATGCCTAAGGATGTGATCACAGTGGGAAGTGAGTGAGGAGATGGGATAAACAACGCTCCTAAAATACAGTTAGCATCCCAGCTTTAAAGGCCTATCTAGAGGGAGGGGAAAAAAAGAAAAAAAAACACCTGGTGAGGGTCAGTACCTACACAGACCCTGTTCTCCAGAAGTTCTGGCCTAGCTTTCCCTATGCTCTGCCTAATCCCACCATCACAGGCTCTTAGCAGAGGGCACCAGGCATGCCTGCAGAACACACAGCCCAGTCCTAGAAGGAAAAGCCAAGGCAAGAGTGGGGCTCTTTTGGAATCAGAGCCCCTTCCCTTTGGTCTACCGACTGCTGCTTTCCTTGTTGTAACTCAGTATTGGCTACAGAGGGGCTTGTTTTGGTTGGGGGCCAGCCCAGGGCTCCCTCCCAGTGCTAATGCACCAAGAACACTGACTCAATAGCAAATCAAAGCAACAGCTGTCCCCACCTCCTTCTCTGCCACCCACTTCCCAGTCTCTGCTCCTCGGAATCTTAACTAAGTCGCTGAGGCCCCCCCCCCAGCCTACCACAAGCCCACTTCTGCCTCCAGATTTCTCTCTAGCTTAAGAATAGGACACGCTCCTCTGCTTTTTCTCCCTTCTCTTCTAGCCCCTGTTTCCCACAGCACAAGCAGGTGAGCCTTCCCACAGCTCTCCATCATGCAGGAGCCAGCAAGTGCAGGCATAGCACACACTTGTGGCCTGTCCTCTTAGTCACCCTTTTTAGCTCCTGGGGGCATAAAAGTGGCTTTTGCCCTTTGGCTTCCTGTTCGGTGGAAACCAGAATCTGCCAATGCAGTCGTGTTGCATCTTCAGGGACTCCATCCTCATTTTCTCCCAAATTCTCTCACCCACCTGGCATTTAGTAGACATATTCCTTTTGAGGTCTGAGGTCCTGAGGATCCTCACTGCCATACAGAGGGAGATGGGGAGAAGGAGGGGGATGGTACCCCCTGGTGCAACTCAGCTCCTGAATTAGCTAGCCCATAAGGGCTGCTATGAAGCCACAGTGAGTCCGGGAGACTGGGGTTATAACCATAGTCCCCCTAACTACCTGTGTGACCATGCTCAACCTCCTAAACCTCTCTGAGCCTTGGTCCCTTGTATTTTTGTTGTTGTTGTTGTTGTTAAAGAGAGGTTTTTGCTATAGGACACGTGCGCTTGCTGGAGAGACAGAGAGAGACAGAAAGAGAGAAATCTCCCCCCCCCCGGGGGGATGTCCATGCTGCAATTCCTTCTCTTCCAGTCTCTTCTCAGGATTTTGAGCATGCGTGCACATGTTGCCCAGCATGAGTTTTAAGCCACCAGGTCCAGGACTCAAACTGCAGCTGACTATGTGGGAGGCCAGGGACATAGCCATTACGCCACCTGGTGGTCCCTGTCCCTCATCTTTTAAATGAGAGAGTTGGACTGGCTGCTACTTAGGATCCTTGTCAATTCTAAAAGTCTCCGCTTCTAAGACACATGGAAGGGAGGTATAAGAGAATGCAGAATGAGGGGTAATCAGGAGAGAAGAGGAATTATTGACCTTTGGCAGCAGGGAATCATAAAGGACATCAGTCCCATCCTCTCTGGTAGGATCAAAAGATCTTAGGAATAACCACCGCTGGCCATTAGAGGTCAGTAGAAAATGAGCAGACATGCAAATCCACTGCAGGGCTTTCAGAAAGATGTGCATATATTTATTCATGGCATCTCAAAGTTAATACCTTTTCCTTAAAATGTACTTATGGGAACATGCTTGAAATAACTGGGGGTTTTGTTTTATTTTCCATGGGAATGGAGGGTTAACACCCAGAGAAGCTTTTATTTTAACCCCACCCTCTCACCCACCTCAGGCAAGCAAGCCGAATGCCCCAGGGATTCCCTTCTCATCCCTAGCCACAGACCACTCCAGCCCCACAAACAAAAGCCTTTTATTTCTAATCTCCTTAGGATGGGAACTGAAAGATGTCTGCCAAGGCTCAATAGTAAACCTGTGAGCCCAGGCTGGGGAAGGCCCCTCCCGAACCTACACTTCTTGGATCACCTAATCCTATCGGGCTCTGTAGAGCCAAATTCTGGCTTTCTGGCCTGGACTTTGCCCAGCTAAGGTGCTAATCAGTGCATTTGGAACTTATTACCGTGAAGAGTCCATTATCACCCCTATTTCCCCGTCTACTTTCTCTCTATCCTGCGAACCTCCTAGGAGACTAGATCAAAGCCAGGAGGGAGTATCCGCTTGGGGCTCAAGAGGCTGCATGGTAAACAAGACTCCAGGAGGGAAAACCAGACAACAACAGAAATAATAGAGGGAGGGAACAAGGAGGAGCAAGGTCTCCACAGCCCAGCCAGGAAGAGGAAGACAGGGAGCTCCGGGAAGGGAAGGAGGCAGTGGAGCGTGACAGCTCTGAAGTTCTCAAGCCAATGTGAGTTGGAGCGCATCTGACTAAGCAAAGGCGATCCTTCAGGAGGTTCTCTGGACTGGGAAGGGACAGAAGCCCTCTCTGGGGAGCAACAGAAAAGAAAGAAATACGCCTGAAGAGACAGAGAGTCCCAGCTGACAGAATCATCCCCATCTCTCCCCTCCCAGCTTCTGTCTAAACTGCACTGCAATTTCACAGATATGAGAGTTCGAAACTTAGGAGAGGACAAGATTAAAATGGAAAAGAGGGCAGGAAGGAAGAGGATATTTTGATACTCGGACCATCACATCTTAGTCCCTAGGGCTTCAGCAAAATGTGCCATCATGTAGGCTGGCCAAAAAGAACTGTGGGAAGTTCAGTGCAAAGAGTCCCTTTTGATGAGAATTTTGTGCACAAAAGTCAAAGCAACTCCCCCAAATGTTGGAGTTATCATCTACACCAGGATTTCGATGGAACTGGTCCCGTTTGCTTCAACTGCAGAGTCAGACATCCACTGTCAAAGGAGAATGGGGTTCTGAGCATGAGGGCACGTGCCAGGGGCTGAGTTCCAGTTCTGACTTTTGTTGCCATGGCTGTGCTTCTGTGCGATCCAGAGGTACACGAGCGTTCGCTAAGAAGCAGGGGTCAGGGGGAAATCAGAGTGAGATCGTCCAGTCAGGGAGCCTAGCAATGGGTGTGGACAAGTCATTCTAAAAGTGGGTCTTTTCAGTATTCTGGGCCACAACCCCCAATATGTTTTTCTCTTGGAGATAGCACTCCGCCACCCACCTGTGATGGCAGTCGTGAGGAATAACAAGTAGGCTGGGATGAACAGTATTTTTAACTCTGGAGTTAGAGAAATGCTGAGTCATCATCATCACCATCACCATCATCATCAACTCCTACTCAGGGAGCTGGCTTCTCTACCGTCAGGGAAGTGGGGATCTGGACCCAAGCAATGGCGAAGTCAGCAGCAGTTAAGTGAGAGCTCTGTACCCTTGTCGTACCATCCCAAATGGGCACTCGTGACCTTGCGTATGGTCCTGAGGCCAATACATGTCAGTCCCCAAAACATACAGGGCGGGGAACATACACAAGCCAAGTCCTCGGGGGTCATACTAGAAGATGTGCAGACTTCTCTACAAGTCACTTAAACTGCAGACACGGTACATTTTTATTTGTTTGAGTCACACATTTACTTATTCAATAAATACTTACTGAGCACCTACTATGTGCAAGGCCTGTGGTGTGAGTAAAAAACTGAATCATAGTTGCCACTGCATGCTTTGGAGAGGCCCATTAGTAAGGCCCAATTCCCACCTCTGCTGCTCTCAATATGAGCAATCAATCAGAAGGAAATGAGCAGGTGAAAGGGCTACTTTGTACTTTAAAAATGCTAGGAATCCTACAGATACTAGAGAACCCATGGGTAAATAA
The DNA here is from genome assembly GCF_000334495.1 of Tupaia belangeri chinensis. Lineage (NCBI taxonomy): Eukaryota > Metazoa > Chordata > Mammalia > Scandentia > Tupaiidae > Tupaia > Tupaia belangeri. The sequence continues at coordinate 2,204,885 of NW_006206042.1, read as the reverse complement.
ACCAACAATTAAGAAACCCCCAAAGCAACAGAGGGCAAACAAGAAGATAATCCTTTAGTTTTTAAGCTAGGTGCTAGAGTACTATGAAAGTGTGAGAGAATTTGATCGGTTTTAACTAGACAGTATCTATTGCTTTCTTAACTGGAGTCCCACATTATAAGGCACTTAGGAATATATGAAATGGCCTCCAAGGTATAGATGAAGAACAATAGGAAACCCAATGGAAAGTGTAATCCAGTGGGTACATATCTAGCACCACTGTCGCCACCACAAACAACTTTTTCCAACTTGCTACACCATTATTTTTATCATGCTCCAGGTGAGCAGACAAACCCCACCACGCCACATGCAAAGTGCATGCTTCTGCAGAAGGAAGGAGTGTAGCAGAGATGCACAGAAAGCCCAGGTTGTGTGGTCATACAGACATAGGGTGAAAAATCTGTCCCATCCCAGTACTTATTAGACGTGTCATATGAAGAACTTCCCTAACCCAGCTTTAGCACGTGCGCAATACTTACTAAAAGCTGGTTCTAAAATAACGAATATAGAGAATCTAACTTGGATCTTGACATGTACGAAGTGTTGGTAAATATCAATTCCCTCTGGTAGATTTCTAGAGTGTCGGTCTGTGAAAGGTCTACCCTCATCCTCAGTCTATTTCTTCCCATTCTGTTTGGTTTGCTGTTTCTTTAGTAATGACAGATTTTGAGCATAGTTCTCACAATAGAAGATGCTCAGTGTCTGTTTCATTTACCAAACAAACATTTATTACATACCTTTTACGTGCAATATGGTGTATCAGGACCAGAACAGATATCGATCCTTTCTGAAAACATCTTTGTAATTTAGAAAAGAAGCCAAATGGCCATCGAAAGTAGAAAGTGCTTCATAATTTAAGAAAAGCCAAGTACAGTAACCCCAAACAAATGGGAAATTATTTCCATCTGAGACAATCAGGGAAGACTCCTTGAAGGAGGTGGCACACGAAGCAGGTTTTAAAGATGGTTAGGGTTTACGCATGTGAAGCTGGATAAAGGGCATTAGCTAGAGAGTTATTACAGAGAAGGAAATGGATTCAAGAAAACATTTTTGGAGAGAATTCCAAGTGGTTTCCTGTGTCTAAGTATGGGGTGAGTGAAGTAGAGCAAAGACAGTGTTGAAGGGCAGGTTGCATCAGACTGTACAGGATCTGGGGGCCAGGCTACCTCTGGATATTATCTGCAGGCACCAGAGCAGCTCTGGGTGTTCATAAGTGAGGAAACAGCACAACCAACAAGTCTGAAGCTCTCTTTGTCCATGGTCTACCTGAGCAGCCCGGGGCCTGCTCTCACTAATGGTGGTATGATCTCAATGTCGGGCCAGGTGACAGCAGCTCATCCCAATGTCCCGAGCAGAAATTGTATGGTTTCAACTTTGACGTTCATATTGTCCCATGATGCCCTGTGGACTTTCTTTGTATTCCAAATTCCTTGAGGGAATCCGTGCTGACGTCATGAGTGGTTGACATAATCTGAATCCAAACAAGACCAAACCTTTCACAACCCAGCTTATGGTTCCTGCTACGTGTTCATGTTTAGCATCGTGATCACTCATCTGCTCCCAGGGGAGCGGTCATTCAGCACTTACCATTAGAAGTTTACAATTTTGTTAAAACAGCCAGAAAACTTTCAGGCATATCAACAAACAATTCTCAAGAGGAGACATGGGCTCTTCAGTACATTTGAGAAGTAGAGGGAGAAATGTCACTCTCAGGGGAAAAAAAAAAAAAAAAAAAACTTGTCACCTTTTTAAAAATTTCATAAAAAAAGAAAGAGAAGACAATTCCTTATGGTAAATCATCTTCAAGACTTTAACACAATTACATTCATCTAGAGGAAGAAAAGAAAACCAGTAGAGGGAGAAAGGTCACTCTCAGGGAAAAAAAAAAAAAAAAAAAACCCTTGTCACCTTTTAAACAGTTTCATAAAATACTACGAGCCAGAGTGAGTTCTCCGTACCACTACAAAGGCAATACATCATGCATGTCCCAACTACGCGATTTATCAGAGGTTGTTTGTTATCGGTCTCTTTATTGGAACAATTCAGTTTAGTTTGAATGACTTATGCCATCATTTCACTTATTCATTCTATGCAGGAAAAAAAATATATATATATATACATACCAGCAAATTGCAGGAGGAGGAGAGAGATAAAAGAAATAGAAGCAAGGAGAAAAGTAATGAGGATGCAGAAAGATGCACAGATGAAAGAAGCAGGAAAGTGAAGACGAAGCCCATGCTGTTGGACATAATCCATGCTCTGCCTGATTGACAATATACAAGGGTGGCTGAATGAATAACCAGAACCAATTAAATGTACCGAGAGCCCACTATGAGCCAAGTGCTAAAGACACAAAGATGAATAAAAGAAAGCTCCTGCTCCTAACCAGCTCCAAGTTTAGATGAGGAGACGGATAACTAAACAAGTAAATCACAATCCAGAGTTCTAAAATGCTGTAAGGAGGAACTATGGAAAAAGCTTTGAGAGAAGTCCCAGAGAGAGAAAGGGTTCTTGAGAGGCGTGCTATTTGGGTGCCTTTCGGTAATCACTGAGCATCTCTGAACCTCATCTTAAAAAGTGATTACATGTAGTTACTTATCTTTAGAGGTTGTTTTAGGATTAAATGAATGCATGGTTGAAAATCCACACTGCAAACTCCAAGTCCTATGTAGCAAGGTATATGAGAGGATTATTTCCCATTCGAGCAAAGGCCTGTGAGGTGTTTATTTTGTGCATGGGGTACCAATACTGTGGGGTTGAGCACTGACCCTTCTCTGGCTTCTCCCTGTCCCTCCGCCCATCCCGCGTGTTACCACAACCAATCTGATGTCCGGCTGTGTGTTGACACAGCACACCCACAAAGACACAACCTGAAAAATAATATGAAACACTCACCAACTTCAGGTTGCCTCCATTGTTCATGTCCACAGAAGGCTGTAAGGTGAGGGGCTCGGCACCCAGGGGGAGTCTTCCTGCTAAATCTGACATCCCTGTCCACCCCCCCACCCCACCCCCCTTCCTGTCCTTCTCATCCTCCTCTTTCCTGCTTCTCCTCACCCTTCTCCGCCTACTTCTCTCTACCTGTTACAGTTTTTCTGTGCTCTCTGCTTTTACTCCCATCCCCAGCTGGGCATTGACACTTCTCTTGTTTGAGTACAGAGTAATGTAATTTCTCAGATCTCCTAGAAATTACTCTCATACTCTTCTGTCTCCTTCCTTACCCCCTTCTTCCTTTTCTCCCTCTTCTCTCCCCAGCCCTCTTTTCGTGCCCACCCCTTTCCTTTCCTCCCCTCTCTCCCTTTTCTCCCTTGTCTTCCGATTTGGCGATTCTCTCCCTGGTCCATCCCCTTAGGGAACCGAAGCTCAGGTTCCATTTCTCTTTTGAGTCTCACACCCCACCCCACCCCCACCCTCTCTGGGTTCTAGCACTCCCTTCTCGTCCTTTCCTCTCCCACAGAGGAGCGCACTGGGAAGGCTGGTGACGTTCTCCTGGGACCTCTGGGTCAGTCCACATAGCTGCTCCCAGCTCTGCTCAGCAGCCCGTGACCTCACTGCATTTTGCACATGTGATTGGCTACTTCAAGGCGCTCTGGCGGGAGACCCTGAATAGATTCACACTGCCTGTTTCTTTGTCCCTCTGCCTCTTCAGACTGGGTTGGAAAACAGACCCGTGGCTCTGCAGCACTTCATGAATGGGTTTAGGGGCTACCTACTAGGAAAGGAGGTGGTGACTCAGGCTCTGAGGTTAAAGAGAAAAGGGCTTTTGGTGTGTCAGGGAAGGAGCAAAGTGGGTGATGCCATGATTATTATGACTGAGAGTGGAGTGGGGAGAGTTAAGGGGGATTTGCATATACCCATTGGAGGTCACAAGCTGGCAAGGCGTGGTCCGACTTTCAGCTCTAAACATGGTTTCTTTCTTCAATACTGAGGCCTCTCTCACCTTGAAACAAATAGAGCTTTGGATTGGAATCAGGCGTTTGATTCCTGGTCCTTGTTCTTCTATTTGTATGACCTTGGGGACATCACTCCCTTCTGTTCCACTCTGCAGAATTGGAATGATCATGCCAGTGTGCTTGTTTTACAGGTTTATTAACAGGATTAAGCATGAAACCTTTCTTAGTGGATGATATGGTACAGCAGAAAGAATCCCGGGAAAGGAACGGAACATCTTGGGTTAGCTTTCATTTTTCTGTAGTGACCTTCACCAAGTCACTTTTAACCGTGACGGGTTTCACTGTTCTCATCGTGAAGTGGGAGAACTGGGCTGGACTATCGCGAAGTCTTGTTGGTTCTAACTTTACACGACTGACTGATAAAACTTAGCACCTTCCTTTGATTCACCCAGCCAGAGAAGTTCAGGTCCTTTATCAGGACTCCAGTTAGTTTCTCCCCTTGGTGAGAAACCCACCTTCTCTCAGGGATCCTGGTACACCTACTCCGCACAGGGGTTAGCCTCTCCCACACCCTCCACAATGAAAGCAGACCCCCAAACTGTAGCAGCGAACATGTAGGGCTCATCCTTGATGGAGATTCTCTCCCCAGGCTACTGGCAGGAGCAGGATTTGGAGCTGGGAACTCTGGCTCCGCTCGACGAGGCCATCAGCTCCACAGTCTGGAGCAGCCCTGACATGCTGGCCAGTCCAGGTGAGAATTCAGGCCCCTCATCTCAATGTCCCTCAGTCCCCCACTCATCCTCACATCATCTCCCACTCATGGTGCCTCCACTCTATGTTCTCACTCCCTCCATTACCACACAGCTCCTTCTTCTTTCCATTTGATTTTAGTTCTTAGTTCTGAACCACCAACTTCTCTTGCATCCACTCCTTCTTCCCCTACTCCACGACAGAGATCTCTGTATGACCAACACCTCTTTCCAAAACTGAAATGAATATATTACTGAGAACAAAAGGAGGCCCTAGAAAGACACAATAAAGGAAAGGGACCAGGGACACCTGGTTGACTAGTCAAAGACAGGTGTATGGCCATGGTAAATGACAGCCTTCCCAATTTCTTCACTAAGAGATTTTAGGAAGGTAGGACTTCCAAATGTACTCAAAATCATAGCTTTAATTCTCAAGCTAGAAGAATTCCATTTGAAAGAGCACTCCATTGAGAGACAGTGCAGCACTGTAGTCCCAGCCGGACCTTCTAGAATGATCTTAAGCAATCATGTCACCTCCATTGCCTCCTTGCCTACATCTGTGGAATGAGGGAATTAGACTCTGTGATCCCTAAGATCTCCCTCAGTTCTAATTTTTTTATGATTCTGAACACTAAAACTAGCCATGAGGCTTTGTGTTCCAATTTGGAAATAACCACCATGAATGGCGGATCCTTGACGCAGACTTTAGCTCAGGCACTTCCACTCCTTGGAGATGCTTCTCTGCTGGGATGCTTGCTGTCGATTTCTTGGAAATGCAATTCTGGTGACCAAGAAGGAAGAAATAATCAGGGCAGGAATAAGGTCAGTAACAAAAGGAAGATGGGATTGTTTTTAAAGTGTTCAGGGCATATATTGAGTCATCCGCAAAGTCATGACGTATTTTCCTGTTTTCCTATGCAAAAAATGCATCACGACTTTTCTGATGACCCAAGGAGAAGTAAGTTTCTTGGTTGCCTGTGTACGCAGAGATGAGCAATGTGGGTTAGGTGGTTTGGTGCCATAGAACAGATGATGAGCTTGTTTCAGAAGCAGAACTGGGAGGCGCTGTTTATTGTAGATTAGCCCTGTGGACATCAGCACAATTGGATCACAGAGTCAGTTCTGAAGGTGAGGCGATTGATATTGGGAATCAGAACCCATGCTGTGGGAACAGGGAACAATATCAGGTGGAGGAAGCAGGTGTCCCAGAGTCTTAGGAGCTCACAGCAAGGCCTGACTGGAAGGCGCACTGGGATTCAAATGGCTCATCTGTACAATACCTTGTGAGTCCTTTTGTTTTGTTTTGTTTTGTTTTGTTTAATTTTATGTAAGGAGACAGGGGCAAGAAGACATGTTTTTATCATCTTAAAGGGCAAACCTTAATTTGTCATGCTTTCTTTCCTTTTATTTTTTGAAGAGGCTTTTGCTATAGGGTGCATGCACTCTCTGGAGAGACAGAGGAAGACAGAGAGGCAGAAAGCAAGAAATCAGCCCCCAGGCGAATGACCATGCCACAATCCCTTCTCCTCCCTTTTCCTCTCGGGATTTTGGGCACACACGCACATGCGCTCTGCTTGAGTTTCAAGCTCTAGGTCCAGGACTTGAACCTCAGTCGGCGATGTGGGAGTCCAGCAACATAACCATTACACCATCTGCTGGTCCCAGTTAGTCACTCTTTGAAAATGGTACCAGGATGGGGATCTGGGTTTGTGTGTTGGGGGCCGGGAAGTAGGAATACTAATGGGACTGTATTAAGGGGCCTGATGATGGCGGGGAAGTTATGGTTAGAAGAATGGGAAAGTATGTCCGAATGTTTCAGTTTTTTACTTTCAATATTTTATTTGTTTGTTTTACAGTCTTTTTCAGCTACGTCTGTGTAAACGAATGTACACCCGAAGGGCTGATTTGTCTTTTTCCCCATTTAAGAATTGGGGTTAT
>NW_006206042.1:2189435-2198235 GCF_000334495.1 Tupaia belangeri chinensis | reverse complement strand
CTCTTATGTGTAGGTGGTGGCAGGAAGGCAAAACCCAGAGTGACAGCTGTGTACGTGTGTTTCCTAAGATGAGTGATAGAGCCATATCAGAAAGATACCCATGGAGTCGTATGTGCTGATCTGGGGTGCTTTTATTCCTCTATCTGTTCAAGGCCCTGTCAGTTCTTTCAGCAAGCTTCCAACACGTGACTGTCTGCTTTATTGTATATTGAAAGCAAGAAAAAAATAAGGTCTGTCTTCCCCTACACCACCACCACCCTTATCCCTTTCCCCATGAAGCCTTAAGAGTACACAGAGACTCTGTGTATACCAGGGCCTTGGATGGCCTGAATTAAATGAAGTGGATTGGGCTGACATGGATGGGTGGAGGGCTCAGGGATCCTCAGGAAACTAACCCTACTCTGCTCCTACAGACAGTCAGCCCTGGACGTCTGATGAAACCGTGGTGGCTGGCGGCACCGTTGTACTCAAGTGCCAAGTGAAAGACCATGAGGACTCTTCCTTGCAGTGGTCTAACCCTGCCCAGCAGACTCTCTATTTTGGGGAGAAGAGAGGTAGTATCCCATGAGTTATTGCTCTTCTTGGGAACCCTAGGCTGGGAAAAAGGACTGCAGAGCCCGAGGGGAGCTGTCCCTTAGTCTGGAGACTGAGAAACACAGTTATGCCAATTGCAGAAGCAACAAGCCATAGCCTCCTCATCTGTTTCCAGAAAAACTTCACTGGTATAGCTCTGAGTTAGGGCATACATACCCATGGAGGGTCCTCGAGTGACCTCACCCCATAGGCACCCTAGCAGGCAGCTGGTGTCAGTATTGCCCAGATATCTCACAAGGAAATGCACAAGATCCTGCCCACTTTTCTGAGTATCTGTTGGTTGCTATGTCCAATGGCCGAGAAAAGTGACTGAGGACCTAAAGACAGCTCAAACCCAGGAGCAGTTTTCCCACTCGCCTTACCACTCCAACATGCTAGACTGCTTCCTTCCCCCAAAGAAGCTGGCCCGGGTTTGGAAAATAAACACGAAGGGTGCCAGTAAAAACCTGGCTTCCAATTCTCCCAATTTCCCCAGCCCTTCGAGATAATCGGATTCAGCTGGTTAGCTCCACTCCCCACGAGCTCAGCATCAGCATCAGCAACGTGGCCCTGGCAGATGAGGGCGAGTACACCTGCTCCATCTTCACCATGCCTGTGCGGACCGCCAAGTCCCTCGTCACTGTGCTTGGTGAGGCCCCATAGCATGCTCCTTGCAAACAAAGCTCCCCAGGTGGGCCCCCGAAGCAGCCTGGAGTTGGGCAATGCTCCAAATATTTTGGGGAAAGTTCAGCCTGTGTTCCCTTGCAGTGGGCTAAAATGCAAAGAGGAACTGGTTCTAATCCTTTCTGTTGTACTTACCGTTTGACCTGGGACAACCCTCTTACTCTTTGAGCTGAAATTCCTAATGGAGGGATGATCATGGCCATTCCATCTACCTCCCAAGACCATGTGAAGGAAACCTGAGAAGTGCATGCAATGTGTAATCGTACAAGTGTCCCCGTGGCTTACACGCTCTCATCGTCATCCCGTATTTCATGTTCCTTCTTTACTTCCCTGAGCCTCACACTGTGTCCATAGCCAACCCTTTGTGCTATGGAGTGTCGGGTCACATCGACTATCTCAGGTATGGTTTATCTCCCCACTACCATATCTCCTCCCCCTGGTCTTTTCTTCTGGTCCTCAGGGAGGAGGTAAAAGAGAAAGATGCTTTCTCTAGTCTTCTATCCATCATAAGCCAAAGTAGAACGCAGGTATCCTGACCTCCAGAGAGGCCATCTCCACAAAGAGAGCTGAAGTGTGAGCTCACGGTGCCTCTCCTTCCTACCCTGGCCATCCCCTATCCATGGCAGGAATCCCACAGAAGCCCGTAATCAGTGGTTACAAATCATCATTACGGGAAAAGGAGACAACCACCCTCAACTGTCAGTCTTCTGGGAGCAAACCTCCAGCCGAGCTCGCCTGGAGGAAGGGTGACCAAGAACTCCGTGGTGAGTGCCTTCTGCTGCAGGATTACGGGAGGAGTTGGTGCTGGGGGGGAGAGGGAGAAACAGATGAAGAGACAGAGAGACATCCATGTGTATGTGTGTGTGTACAGAAGGCATGGTGTAGAAGGGAAAGGGAACTCACAGCTATTTTCTGTGCCCTGTGTGCGTGTGGCATTGGGGCCTACCTTCCCCTTGGCGTGCATATCCATTTCACGACTTCCTAAGTTGTCTAGGCTGAGGCTTACCATCTGCATGTCTACAGTGGGGCCCGCCCTATACCTGTCAGGACTCACTCTGCATCTGTGCATGCGTGTGCATTTCACCATTCCAGGAGAACCGACCCGAGCACGGGAAGATCCCAATGGTAAAACCTTCACTGTGAGCAGCTCGGTGACATTCCAGGTTACCCGGGAGGATGACGGGGCGAACATCGTGTGTTCTGTGAACCATGAGTCCCTAAAGGGCGCTGACAGATCCACTTCTCAACGCATTGAAGTTTTATGTAAGTCGTGGGCTTGGGGGGTGAGGAAGGAGCAGGTATGAGGTGGGAAGTGGGAGAAAGAAAGTGCAGGTGACTATGTAAAGCCACATGACCGACCAGTGGACAGTTGAAAAATGAGACGAGTGGTGGCAGGACTCAGCCAAGGGTTTGCCAACTCTATAAAGGGCCTAATGGCATACGGTGCAGGTCTTGAGAGCCACATGGTCTCTGTCTCAACTCTCCCACCCTGCTGCTGCAGCAGCAAAGCAGTCACACACAGTATGTACACAAATGAGCGGGGCTGTGTTCCAATAAAACTTTATTTACAAAAGCGTGCCGCTGGCAGGATGAAACCCAAATGTAAGTGAACCAGCCACTAGGTACATTATGCTAGGCCGGCATGATGCAGCTAGGGTGTAAACTGCAGACTGTGAATTGCAGTGGTAACGAGCCAATCCGGAGTCCCAGGACATACTTCCTAGTCTGCACCCCGCCACTTGAAGCTGTGGGATGTTAAGAGAATGACTTTACCCCACTGAGTTCCATCCTTAATTTGCTAAAGGAAGAGAGGCAGAACATGGAGATCACTAAGGCTTCTTCTCGTTCTAACGCTCTACAACTTCAAGAAAATACGGGTGGCAGGGAGACACAGTCTCTCTGGCGTCATTATCCCCAGATCCTCTCACCGCTGAGGCCTCCTCCATTTTCTCCAGCACCATGATTTTTCTTGGGATTCTAACTTGAAATAGCCACCGGTGCAATCACAACGCCTCACCTTTCCAAGGACCTTCATCCTCTCTGGAATTTACCTTCAATGTGGACAGGAAACGTCTGAGGAAGTTTGGAAACTTGGAAATTTCGTAGCTGAGGAAATCTGGAAATTTTCAAAAGTAATGTTTTTGGGTGGAGAAACCGAAAGGAAAAGAATAACTAAAGTACAAAGGCAGAAGATCAAAAGTTATAAACAAATGTATTCCTTCCCCTAACTTACCTACAAGTTGGACAGTATTCAAAAACAGCTAATGCCCTGATCTTACGGGAGACCCAGGTCTGAGGACATTTCAGAACTTCAGTGCTAGACCCATTACTCGGACTTCCACATGAGGTAGGTTTGGTGTGGCATCTGTCTGTCAACCTCTGGATCTTCGGAGAGACGACCTGGATTCTACCATGCTGCCACTTCCTAGTTGTGTTGCTTTCATCCGAATGTCTTTTCTCCCCACGGCTCCTGCTTACTCCACTGAGTTATTGTTGAGATAAATGAAACAACGTATTGAAAGAACTTGATAAACTTCAGAGTTTTGTATTGCTATGAGGTATTTCTCTAATTAATTCTGAACAGGAGGCTCCTGGCCTTGGGCTCTTGCCCTAGTGTCCTGGTCCCTGACCTGGCTAAAGAAGGTCATTTCATCTCTGAGCCCCAAAGACTCCTGTGTCAGATACCAGGCCATCTGGCAATTACTCTCCAGGGAGCCTTTTGGCTCAACTGTGATCAGCAGACAGTCAACAAATGCTCTCCTCCAGGCACTGTGCTAGAAGTTTCTATGGCCATGGAGCCCCATTCTCTCACCTGGCCTGATTCTCTTTGTCCTGTGTAATTTGACTGAAACACGTTGGTTAACTGGTTGTTAAGGCTGGCTCTGTCCTTAGGGGAAGCTCAGCCTCTTTATCTGTTGTTCTAAACCAGCATCTGGTTGTATTGTTCTAAGCGGCCATCTGGACCTGCCTCCTAAGCAGCCCTTCGGCGTCCATGGCAGATGCCATTATCCCTTTGCAGAGTGCATCTCTAGTGTGTCAGTGCCTTTGTGCAGCCAAAATATGACCCCCATCTTTTGCTGTTTCAAAGCTCTCACTTTTCGTTTGGACTGACCATTCAAAATGATGTTTTGTGTCCAAGTGTTCCTTCCAGTTATAAGCTCCCTTGCAGAGCAGAGAGAATGAAGAGGTTGCCCGCTCAGTAAGTGGCAAGTTCAGGTTTGTCTGTTCTTCACAAATGTGTGTCAGATCCTATCTCTGTGCCGGGCAGTTGGCTAGGCACAGAGCAACTGCTTATTCCCTTTCTCGGCTCTCTGTTAAGATGTCCCTGAGGGTCCCACCAAGGACAGACCTTCCAGAGTCCTAATATGAGGTAGCAACTCAAGTCACTCACACATTCAATAGCAATAACAATCTTTGCTCGCACAGGTAGTGGAAGGGAGGTCTTTGTTCACAGCCTTTCAGGAAGACATCTAGGAGTAGAAGTTGTTGTGTGTAGCTGGGGGACTTCACATTTCAGGTGATTTTTGAAATGGAGTGGAGAGATTTGCATTGACACCATTTTCTTCTCCACAGACACACCAACTGTGAAGATCAGGCCAGACCCTCCTCACCCCCGGGAGGGCCAGAAGCTATTGCTACACTGTGAGGGTCATGGCAATCCAGCGTAAGAACATTGTCCTCTGGGCTCTATACACCTCCATACTCTCAGATTGTTATCTTACTTACTGTCTCCTTCCCATCTCTTTTGCACTGTCTAAGCTGAGCCTTCCATTTCCCTGACTCTGTCCAACAATGTCCGTCCTCTGATTGTCTCCTGCAGAGCAGCAGAGGTGGGCAGTGCCTATTCACTAGCTTGGCCCCCTACGTTCCCATAAGGAGCCAAGTCACAATAAAATACAAGTTAGGAAATCCCCGCCTTCTGAAGAATGAGCCCCAAGGAGTCCCCTTCCCTGCTTCCAAGCAGCTCAGCTTCTCTGGCCACTGTATCTTCTTAAGCCTCATCGGACAGCCCTTGCCTTCCTCCGCTAGTTATTTTCCTCTTCCCTCAGCTCCCTGACACTTGCTCTTCTGAACGCCTGTGATTTGCCTGCTTCCACAGACCCCAGCAGTACCTGTGGGAGAAGGAGGGCAGCGTGCCACCCCTGAAGATGACCCAGGAGAGTGCCCTGATCTTCCCCTTCCTCAACAAGAGTGACAGCGGCATTTACGGCTGCACAGCCACCAGCAACATGGGCAGCCAAAAGGCCTACTACACTCTCAATGTCAATGGTGAGCCCCTCGAGTCTGCGGCACCTCCCTCCTCTGTGCATCTTACGCTCCTGTTTCTAGCACCATATTTGGAGTGGAGTAAAAGGATAATAGCTCGCCACTGGGGGGCCCAAGGACTTGGGCCGTGGGTTCGCTCTGGAATGTATAACAGGAAAAGCCAAGAGAAGGGTGGGCTGTCATCCACATCTGTTTAGCAATGTTGGCCGACTGATGCCATCCTTCGCCCTCTGCACTCACCTGACAAGGAGAATAATCACTGTGCATGCAAAGGTCCCCCACCCGTGCCTCTCAGATGCAGGTGTCCCGTGTCCCTTCCCACCTGGCTATTCCTCCAGTCGCTCTCCCTGTGCTGAGGTGTGGGATGCATGTCTCTCCTGTCCTTCCCTTTTGGGTACACCTTGGACCTGGGTCCAGGCAGAAGAGAGAGAAACTTGTTCTTTGCTGAGAGACAGTCAGACACCCTGTCTCCGAGGGGCACTAGGTAGTACTCCATCTCTAAAGTTCTCCTCAAAGCTGTAACCACAACACCAGCGTCAGGAGATGTGACAGGCTAGTACAGAAGCCCCTTTGTGGGGAGTTGGCAGGGGAGTTTTTGAAGAACCCAATAGTAGGGAGATCCCGCCAGAAAGTCTTAGAAACCTTCCCCCATAGGAGAAGTGCTTTGTCTGAAGCCATGAGAGTCTCCCTCCTTGAAGAGCTCATTAAAACAAGTGGGGGCAGAGAAACAGCTCTGCCTCCCAGAGATAAGAGACCTGAGGTCTTGGGACCAGAATGTCTGGATGGGTGATTCTGACTCCAGGGCAGCCCTCAGCATGTGGGAGCTGCCTCAGCGTTAACAAACAAATCTTTTGTAGGATGCCAGGAGCAAGGACAATGCACTGAGGTCTGGCCTCTGCCCCCAGATCTTTTCAGACCAACTCTGACGGTGACTGGCAGGGAGAGAAAGTTCTTGTACTCTGTGGCTGGTATCTTGCTGATCTGCCCCTTGCCCTGTGTTAAAACGCCAGGCAGAGTCCTTTCGATGGGTGCCTGCTTTCAGTACCGACGCCTGGTGGTGGAAGGGGGTACTGCACCTTTTTCCTGGGATAGCCTAAGAATACAATTCAATGTAGTTTATCTAGAGACAGAGGCCTGTCATTAATGCCCCTAGAGATCATTTTGGATGAAGAAACGTGTGCCTTTCTAAGGGACTTGCAGGCCTCTGGAATAATTATCCAGGACTGATTTTTTAATGTAGACCGTGTCTTACACACTCCCTGGGAGGGAGGTGGTGGGTCTACTCATCGCGCTTCCCCCCAATATACTGTCACATCCACCCCGTCATATCGTGGAGGCCCTGGGCTTATCCTCTTTCTCCCTCCCAAGGAGAGCTAAAAAAAAAAAAAAAAAAAAAAAAAAAAAAAAAACAAAATTTTTTTTGCAACCCCCTGGCCCCAAGAGTTTCCTCTGTTTTCCACCCATAGTTTTATAGTTTGAGGTTTTATGTTTAGATCTTTTAAGTTGATTTTTGTTAATAGTGAGAAATGGGGATCCAGTTTCATTTTTCTGCAGGGGGATATCCAGTTTTTCCAGCACCATTAGCTAAAGAGATTTTCTTTTTCCCACTGAATTAGTTTGTGCCATTTGTCGAAAATAAGTTGGCTGTTCATTTGGGGTTTATTTCTGGGTTTTCTATTCTTTTTATTGGTTTATGTACCTAATTTTGTGTCTGGCATGATTTTCAAGTCACTGGGTCCATAGTTGACCTCATAGTTGGCCAGGTGGCAATCCAGCACCTTAAGTACCACAGCACATGCTGGTTCCCTGACCACTATATTTAAAATTATAAGACCTACCCCAGCACTTCTGAACCCCTTTCCCTCTTTATTTTTCTCTATAGAAAATCACCATCTTTTCTAGTATACATTCTACTCATGTGCCCTCACTAGAATATACTCCATTGGTATATTTCGGTCACTGTTATGGCTCAATCCTGGAGCAATGCAGTCATACTATAAATACCAAGTTCATTTTGAATTTATTATTTAACTAAATGGGAAAAAAAATTCTGATTGATTTAATCAACTGTTTTTTAAGAATTGAGCACAATTTAGGACATGTCTTAAGTACCTCAACTATAATCCTAAACCAAAACTTCTGAGTGTCATTCACATGATGAAAACTCATGTATCATTACTTTTCCTTATTTTGATTAAAGTTAAGTGATTGACCTAAAAATCATTCTGAACCTCCAGAATGGATGGATGCTGATTGCAGTAGGAGATATCTTGGATCCTTATAAATTATATTTCTTAGTCTTTGTATTTCCATTTCTCTAATTCCTGGATTCGAACCAGTATACAACATGCATTATCTATAGTACTTATTATTTAAATTGACAATTCTTTGCACAGTGTCTTAATATCCATTTGTATCTCTTCAGTGCCCATTTTATTTTCACATGATCAAAGTCAAAGCAAACAATTTAAACAGTTCTCCCTCTAACCTGCTGGACCGTTGTCCCCCTCAGCCTGCCTGCCCTTTTCCCACTAAACATAATACATAATCTCTTTAGGTGGTATATGGCGAGTATTCTCTTTCTCCCCCCCCGAGAGGAAAAAAAAAAAAAAAAAAAAAAAAAAAAAAAAAAAAAGCACAAATGTTTCCTTTTCAAATAAGGCGTAGACAGGCAAGGAACTAGAAAGCTGGCCCAGTCAAGCCTGAGGAAACATAAGGTAGGAAGGACATGATATGTAAGGAATCAATGAGGCATCAAGACTCAAGCTGAGCCGACAGAAAAACAGCAGCTCTCCCATGGGTGGGAGAGTTCCATCTATAGCTGATGCAATTCTGGGTACGAAGGAGCTATGCCCTGGGCCCGTGCACTTGTCCTCAGGTATTCAGGACCCTGACAGTGGCTGGTGTGCCCCTGCCAGTCTGTGCTGTGGGGATCTATCCTCTGTGTTCACCATGGAGCACAGACAATTCATCCGTGTCCTTCCTGCAAACCTCTGATGGCGGCAAAGTGAAGGTCGAGTCCTGAGCTCCTTGCTGGGACAGGCTAGAGGGCCGAGGTTTACTAGATCACTAAACGCCCTTGCCAAGAAGGAACACTGTCCTTTGCACAGGATCACAGCCCTTCCCCTCTTGGAAGGTACTGTCAAGGTGCTTAATTCTTCTCGCTGCTCTTTATCTGATCTCAGGGCAGTGACTGAGTAGGCTGAGATGCCCCCTCTAGGCTACAGCTCAGAATAGCAAGCAGATAGGAGGGAAAGGGTGCAAGAGATAGGGGAAG
>NW_006206042.1:2166204-2189403 GCF_000334495.1 Tupaia belangeri chinensis | reverse complement strand
GAGAGAGAGAGAGAGAGAGAGAGAGAAATAATGAAGGAAGAGAGGGAGAGAGAGAGAGAGAAAGAAGCAAACCAATTAGCTGACTTCATGACCTAGTCGTTAAGGGAGCTGGATCCCACATGGATGACTTTGGTTCAAATCCCAGCCCTGGCAGCTTGAAAAACATGCTGAGCACATGTGTGTGCTCAAAATGCAAAAAGGATAGAGAAATGGAAGAGAAGCAACTTCCGTGTGACTATACCCCATTGAAGGTTGCTTTCTCTCTCTTTCTGTATCTCACTCTCTCCTTCTCTGGAGCCCATACTCCCTCTGGCAATGAAAAAGAAAGAAAGAAGAGAAAAAGAGAGGAGAGGGGGGAGGAAGAAAGAAAAGAAAAACAAGGGCCAGGAGATGGCATGGCTGTTAAGGCATTGAACTCCCACATGGCCGACCATGGTTTGAGTCCTAGACCTGGTGGCTTGAAAATCACACCAGGTGCATATGTGTGTGTGCCTAAAATCCCAGGAGGAGAATGGAGAAAAGGAGATCTTGACATGGCTATCACCCTGGGGAGCAATTTCTCACTCCCCCTCCCCCCCCCCAGCGAATACATGAGCCCTATAGCAAAACCCTAAATTAAAAAGAAAGAAAGAGAGAGCGAGAGAGAGAGAGAGAGAGAGAGAAAAGAAAAGAAAAAAGGAAAGAAAAGAAAGAAAGAGAGGGAGGGAGGGAGGGAGGGAGGAAAGAAGGAGGAAGGAAAGAAGGAAGGAAGGAAGGAGGAAGGAAGGAAGGAAGGAGGAAGGAAGGAAGGAAGGAAGGAAGGAAGGAAGGAAGGAAGGAAGGAAGGAAGATTACAGATATTAAAGCAAGGATCTTTGACCAAAGTCAAGCTTCAGTGCCAACAACTCCACTTAATGGGCTGGCTACGGGTAGACTTACTTATCCCCATATGCACTCATCAGGTTGTTTTAACAACTACTGTGTGTCCCGTGCAAGGCACCAACAACTAGAGCGCAAAATAAGGTCTTTGTGCTGCGTGACACTGCTCCATCCTGAGAGCAGTGCCCGCCCGTTGCCTGCCATGTGCGACTGTGCATGGCTGAGTCGGGATGCCGTAAGGTGAGGGCTGTCCCCAGATCTGACTGTGCACCCCTGCTCCCTCCAGACCCCAGCCCGGTGCCCTCGTCCTCCAGCACCTACCACGCCATCATCGGAGGGATCGTGGCTTTTATCGTCTTCCTGCTGCTCATCCTGCTCATCTTCCTCGGCCACTACTTGATCCGGCACAAAGGTCAGAGGCAGGAGAGGAGCATCCAGAGAACATAGGAGGGGCAAGGGACGTTAATCAAGGGCAGGCAGGGGGAGAAGGCTACTGGAAGGGTCTTTGGAGACTCTGCCAGCCCCTCTCAGTGCTCGAGAGGAAAACCATGCAGCCAGCCCTGCAGAAAAGCCTGTCACTTGCTGATCATCCACGGCAAATCAAACCTTCCCACTCAGCTCTGCGCCCGGGCTCCACTGCCTCTGGGGTCCCCGCTAGGTCCTGGGCTGCCTCTGCACTCACTCCTATCTGCGTAGCATCACCTCCCTTCCTTCGCCTTTGATTTCCTTCCTCCTCATCCCTGCGCCATCTCATCTCTTCTCTCTCCTCTCTCGCTCTTCTTTAAACCTCCCCTCTGTGTCCACGCCATCTCTCTCTCACCTTTGCTGCATCCTTCCACTCAGATTTCCTGCACTGTCACCATGTCTAGCTCGCAGCCCCACTGCGATCTGGTTACGCAGAAGCCATATCTCGGCGGCATTGCTCATGACACCGACGTGGCCATTCCCCCATCGCCACCTTGCACACGCGCACGCACCTTATTACTAATGTTTTTGCCTGTGTTATAGATGAGGGCCTAATTAAGGGGAGGATACATTATTCATGTGGGGGTGTGGTCAGGGGAGAGAAGTTGGCAGCAAACGCAAATGAGGTAAGGTGGGGTGGAAGAAAGCTCTAGGCAAGAGGAGACTGCCCCTAGCCATGTGCACGTGGGCGGTGGTAACCTGGGCAGGGGCCTGGGGTCGGGAAACTGCTCCTGAAAGGAGGAGCCTCTGTCTCCACACAGGAACCTACCTGACACACGAGGCCAAGGGCTCCGACGATGCCCCGGACGCGGACACCGCCATCATCAATGCAGAAGGCGGGCAGTCAGGCGGGGATGACAAGAAGGAATATTTCATCTAGGGGCGCCCGCCCACCTTCTGCGCCCCCCAGGGGCCCCGTGGGGACTGCTGGGGCCGTCACCAACCCGGACTTGTACAGAGCGACCCCAGGGCCGCCCCTCCCGCTTGCTCCCCAGCCCGCCCACCCCCCTGTACAGAATGTCTGCTTTGGGTGCGGTTTTGTACTCGGTTTGGAATGGGGAGGGAGGAGGGCGGGGGGGAGGGGAGGGGTGCCCTCAGCCCTTTCCGTGGCTTCTCTGCGTTTGGGTTATTATTATTTTTGTAACAATCCCAAATCAAATCCGTCTCCAGGCTGGAGAGGCAGGAGCCCTGGGGTGAGGAAGGCAGAAAATACTGGAGTGTTAGGAGGAGAGCAGAAGTGAGGGGAGGAAGAGCAGGGCCGCTCTGGAGGTGGGGGTCCTCACCAGGCCTCTCCCCATCCACTCGCGACAGCGGAGCAGCTCCCCGACTTCTCCAGGAACCCAGCAGCAGAGGGTCCTGAGCTGGGGCTGAGGTGGCTCTTCCTCTGCCAGCCATGCACCTCAAGCTACGGACAGGAAGGCAGGTGCCACCCTGACACCCCCTTCCATCGCAGCGGGACGGGGTAAACGGGGGAGCCCTAAGGAGAAGTGACCTGCAGATGGCACGCAGCCACGCAGGACCCAGGGCTGCAACGTGGGAGGAACGTGGGTGCCTGCGAGGAAGAGTAGGCTTGGAGAGGAGGATGGGGAGATGCCCCCGGCCATGAATGAAGCCAGGGCCTTTCACAAGAAGCTCCCTTGGGGGAGAGCAGGGCACGCCGCCCCTCCTCGCCCCAGGAGCTGCAGGAGAGGTGCTGCTCTGGGCCTGAACTGCATCTGCTTCCCCTGCGAGGGGCCCTCCCGCTCGCCCACGCCCCCTGGACTGTTGCACGGCAACCACTCCTCCCATGGCCTTGCTCAGCAGCTCCTTCTCCCCCCTCGTGCCACCCGTGTCCTCTTCCCATTCCCCATGCCAGCCCTCGGTCCTTCCTCCCTCAGCAGCCAGGCAGACACAACGACAAAAATACTAAAAGGAGCTTCACTGCACTGAGCTGTTTCCTGCCCAAACTAAGGGAATAATGTGAACCTGCGTGCACGTGTACTGTGTGTGTACGTGTCTGTGCCTGTGAACGTGTGTGTGTGTGAGAGTGAGAGAGGCAGAGGGAGGGTCTGAGAAGGAGGGCCGAGGGTCAGGGGTCCCGGCAGGTGGACGGGGCTGTGGGTATGCGCAGGAGGGCTTTGGGATGGACGATTCCTGGTCCGGGCTCGTACCTCACCTGGGCTGCTGCAGCCCGGTATTCTCCATGCCACCCCCGATGCCCATCTGTTTGGAGAAAGGAGTCCAGGTTGGGTTTTGCTCAGCCCGACTCATCTCCCCCTGCCACGCAGCGCATCCGCCCTCCCCTGACCACCCTCCGAGCCACGGAGCCAGTGCCACAGCCTTCGCTATGCACCTCCGGCCTCCCCCTGGCACTGCCCCTGGGGTGACCCAAGTCACATCTTTTCCCAGTCTGTGTGCACCCAGTGAGTCGAGGGCTGCTTTTGGTTTTTGGTCTTCCTTCTCTGGCCCTAGCTGGTTGCCGTGGAGATGAGGTTGCACACCCTCCCTGTCCAACCAGCCCGCCCCGCCTCAGACCCAGGATGCACTTGGCATCTCGCACCCTTCTCCAGCATGTCCTCACTGCCCTGACGACGGGCGTGTGGAGCGGGGCGGCTGCCACCAGCAAGTCTGCCCACCCCCTTCAGTTCAGGTAAAACCGTTGCGAACCTTCCATCTGCTGGCTAGGGCCCTGGGCACCGCAGGCAGCCCCTCACCGGAGCCAGGGCCCCCTCCTCTTACAGCAGCAAGGGAACCTGGGGCCCCGGACTCGGGCTCCTTGTCTCCCAGCACCCGCTTTTGGGAAAATGACTTTTCCTCTTCGAGCTGAACCACTCTGTCCATATTACACAGAAGCCATATTTGTACGGGGGGCGGGGGGCAAAGGGCCGTTGTGCTGTGTGTGTCTGTCCGTGGGTGGGTGGGGGACGGGAGCAGGGAGGGGCCGTGTATCTTTATAATCTTTCTAACTCTCCTGTGCTAATCTCAGAGGGGCCACCCTCAATATATCTGGATTATCCGTGTCATTCGGCTGCCTCCTTTCTGCTCTCGCTGCCGCTGGGATGCTTGGCTATAAGGGCTCTACTCGTATCCCTGGCACCCGGCACCTCAAGGGGGGGCATGTCCCGTGCCATGCCTCCATGCCGCCGCCCCAAGGGCATCCGTGTATGGAAACAATATAACTCTCCAAAGAAGATAAGTGTGTTCAGCCCCTTTTGCTGGGCCCTTGATTTCCCAAGTGTTCGGGTCGGGGCATCTGACTACTCCCCTGCCCTCCACCAGGTGGGACTGAAGGTGGACACGGAGGTGGAGCACCGTCAGCAGCACTGGAGGGCTTCGGGGAACCTCCGCCACCCTCACTTTCTAGCCCCGCTCATGTTGAACTGACACGTGAGCTGGTGTCACCGAGAAAGGGGGACAGGCCTGCGAGGCGCTCGTCCTTTTGCACTCAGACTGGGTTGCTTTGCCCCGAACATCCTTCTGTGAACAGTCCTTGCCAGCGGGGGCTTAAAACATCCATGCTTTCTCGAACGCTGAGCAGTCTCCCCATCAGCCCTCAAGATCTCATTGTTCTGACCTGAACACTCCATGGCTTACCCCTCCCTAGATCCAGGCTCTGTCTCCCCAGCTGGGCAGAAAACACACACACAGAGGTGACAGAGCAGCAGCGATACTCAGAGAGCAGCTGGGGAAAGGGACAACCGAAGAGAAGAGGCATTGGCTTAGGAGCAGCTGCCTGCAGGATAGATAGATATCCTGTCTTGCTGCTGGCCGAAGAGAAACGGCAGCTCTGCCCCCCGTAAGAACGTAGCATATTGCTAAGATGCCAGACCAGCGAAGCAGTTCCAGAGCCTTCATGTCCCCCAACAGATATATGAATAGAGATTACCCAGTGGGCAACAGTCCCATTTTAAAATATGCCGTCCATTGTCCCCCAGAGCCCACTTTAACTTGTCAGACCATGTGTTGTGCTTCGTATAGAAAAGGCGTTCCCTGTGCCCATAGGTGGGAAGGCAAATGCCCAATCACTCCCTGAAGCAGCTTCATTACGCAGCCCTGACAGCCACCCGAGAGCCTCCCTCCTCTCAGACGGAAACCCAGGCCTAGAGACAGCAGCACACACAGATACCGCCTAGCACAGCCATGTGCACACTGACATGCATGCACATGCACACACAGCAAGAACCTTCTCCTACATGCAAGGAGCCCATGCACACACACCCCTCTCATATTAGACAGACCCAGCCATGGGCACCTCTGACACGTCTTCCACCAACACAGTGCCTTTTTTATTTTTAGTTTTTCATCATTTTTATTGCTGTTATGATTGTCTTAAAGTTTATCTCGTCCATGAGCAAGAGAGGCAGAGAGAAAGACAGGAAGAGGACTCCCGGCAGGACCTTGATCCTGCAGTTCACCTCCAGCCTCGGCCAGCCCCGTGTGCCTGCCATCCTCAGGGAGGTCTCCGGAGGCAAACCTGGAACCTTCCCGTGTGGAGCAGCCTCGTGGAGGAGGGCTGCATTGTCGGTGGTGCCGATGAGAGCTTTTTTGGAACCGGTGTTCCTTGGATCAGGTTCAAGGGGATGGGGGAGCAGTGAGAGTCTTCAGTCGCCCTTTCACCCCAGTTTCCCAGATCTGCTCTTATCTCTGCCTCACAAGCCACCCCTGACCCCCTCTTCCTTCCTTGTCTTGAAAAAGCTCTACTTTCTGGAAAGCCCCAGTATTTCACCTTTGGGAAAAAAGCCCACTTTTGGGTCCCCACCTTTTTCCTTTCCTGAGTGTAGCCCCCACAAGGCAGATCCTACCTCAAAACAGGAAGCCCCAGGCCAGTGCCCCAGGCAGGCCTGAGGATTAGGCGGGCAGTGGGTGTGGGGCAAGGGCTTCCGGAATGCAGCCCCGCCCCTGTGACCCTCTCTGGTCCTGGGCACTTATCTTGGAAGCACAGCCTCTGACAGCCGCCCCAGCCCTCTGCCCGTCCTGAGCCCAGCAGTGCCATGGGGAACTGTCTGCAGCCGGTGAGTGTGGGCGCCAGGCCCCACAGCCCCTCACCCCTTTGCCCCGCTCCCTATTCTGTCTGCCCCTCAGGCCTTTGCGCTCTTGCTCTTCTCTCCTCATCTTCTATTCCTTCCCCTCCTTTTTCTCATTTAAAAACACCTCCTTCCCTCCTCCTCTACCATCTCCCAGCTCCCGGTGCAGGTCACACCTTCCCTTCCCTCTGACCTCCTGCCCCTCCAGTCCCTTCCACCATCCTCCCCTGGCTTTCCGGATTGACGCTTCATCCCTGGACAGGCTCCCTGCTCTGTCCTTCCTCACCACCCCCACAGCCCCATTCTCCCCACCCATGCTCCCGCTGTGTCCTCCCCTCCTCCCACCATCCCCACAGCTCCCAGGAGCCTCTTAGCGTGGTCACCAGGTGCTCTGATGGCTCCCTCTGGTCTGTCCTCCAGGTGAGGCCCTCTGTGTCCAGTGGCGAGAATGTAAGTCAGCTCGACTTGGAAAACTATTCCTGGAATTACTCCTCTGACGATAACAGTTCTGGCCCATGGGTGGACTACGACAACCCCGACCTGGCGGCAGCTGCCCCCTGCCACTCCTGCAGCCTGCTCGATGACTCCTCGCTGCCCTTCTTCATCCTCTGCAGTGTCCTGGGCATCCTGGCTAGTGGAGCAGTCCTCTTCGTGTTTCTCAGACCTCTGTTCCACTGGCGGCTCTGCCCTGGCTGGCCTGTCCTGGTGCAGATGGCTGTGGGCAGCGCCCTGTTCAGTATTGTGGTGCCGATCCTGGCACGAGGGCACAGCAGTGCCCACAGCACCGCTCTCTGCAGCCTGGGCTATGGGACCTGGTATGGGTCAGCCTTTGCCCAGGCTCTGCTGATAGCATGCCATGCCTGCCTGGCCCCCAAACAGGGTGCAGGCCAGGTCTCAGGCCACACCCTGTGGCTCACTGTGGGGCTTTGGGGAATGGCCGCACTGTTAGGATTGCCCATAGCCCTGGACAGCAACTCTTCTCAAGGACGTTGCACCGTGACTTCCAGCTGGGACCTGGAGCCTTTGCATCACACACACATTGTGGTCTGTTTTGCCGTCTTCGTCTTGTTGCCGCTGGGTTTGCTGGGAGCCAAGGGGCTGATGACAGCACTGGGCAGGGGGCCAGGACCTTCTGTTGGTATCTTGTGGATCTGGTTTATTTTCTGGTGGCCTCATGGGGTGCTTCTGGTGGTGGACTCCCTAGTGAGGGCCAGAGTCTTACTGTTGCAGACGTGTCTGGCCCAGCAGGCTCTGGACGTGCTGCTGCACCTGGCTGAAGCTCTGGCAATACTGCACTGCGTGGCTGGGCCCCTGCTCCTGGCCCTGTTCTGCCACCGGGCCACCCGCACTTCCTTTTCCTCCCAGCCTCTCCCTGCAAGATGGTCTCATCAAGACACTCTTGGAGGCAAATCCTAGCTCTCTTCCCACCTGTCAACCTCAATTAAAGTCTATACTGCTTTTGTGAAGTGAGTGGTTTTTTATTTTGTGTGGGGATAGAGAGGAAAAGAAGAATGGAGAGGGAGACATTTCACACCAGCCTCTTCTGCCAGCTTCTTTTTCTAGCTGGTCTGGGAGAAAGGGAATGACGTGCCCACATCCTGGGGCACACAGATGTTCTCTTGAAGTGTGAGGTTACTGCCATCTCAAGGGGAAAGAGGAGAGATTTCACGACATACGTGGAAGTGAAAGCCAAGAACTGGAAGCATTGGCTAAGGAAGAAGAGAAGCTGTTACTGAGAGTAAGTAGAATAGGAATAGAAGCTGGGGAGAGAAAAAGAGCCGTGGAGATAGAGCCCCGGGCAACGTCGCCTCTCCCCGTCTGAGCTACTCAGCCTCCCTCTCTTTTTCCTCTCCCCTTTGGCTTAGGGATGGGGTGGTGGTGGGGAGAGTGGAAGGAGCATCCTGGAGAACGCCACTTAGTTCAAAGAACGTACCAAATATTTTGAAAAGCCACTTCCTGGAAGTCATCTCTCCCGGTATCGCAGCAAGACACTACTTCCTGTGGGTGTTTCTCTGTGTCTTGGTCTGTCAGAACCCATATCTTTGTTAGATGTATGCATACAATAGCATGTGTCCACGCGTGCTTGCATCTGGACCGGTGTCTGGATCACACATCCCTGTGTGTGTATGTGCGCTGGCCTTTCTCACGGGCCCTCCCCCACTTCATGCTGCCCCACTCCTGTTCTGAGATGCTGGAATCAGGATTTATGACTCACTCCTTAACCCAAATGCGTTTTCTTCACCCTGGTTTTTATGCCTACTTTTTTCTCCTGTAAGAATTATAGACAGAAGGAAAGATCAAGAAGTTGTGATGGGGGAGGGAGAGGCACTTAAAGGGGGAGACCTTGATCTAATTCATCTTCTGGCTTGGAATCCCCTGAATTTCCCTTTCAAATCTCAGCTTTTAAAATAAACTTTTCTCCCCACAAACATCTTTCCTTCCACCTTCCACACTATAGCCCAATATCTTGGGCACCTCTTTTCCAAATATGCCCTCCATTTGCTGGCTGCTTCACTGTGATCATGGAGGCTTTTTCTCAGTCTCTAGTCAACCAGGTGTTGGTGATGATGGGGAGGACAAAGGCGGGGGGTCCCTCATTTTAAGGGGCACAATTTCTACTGCCAACAACAAACTCACCCTTCACCAAAGAGGCCACCAAAAAAATGAAAAAGGGTTTCTCCTTCCAACCCACCAAAGGCCAGGGAAGCTGGAGCAGGCACTTTGCATTGGTTTGAATCCAATTGCAATCTTACCATTTTTCAAAGGTGTACTATATCTGACTTCTCCCCTAAAATGTTTCTGCTTGGCTCTCTGGGTTTGGGGATACCCAGGAGGGGGGGGGAGGAAGGGGGGGGGGTTTGGATGGTCTTGGGGGAGGGAGAGGCACTTAAAGGGGGAGACCTTGATCTAATTCATCTTCTGGCTTGGAATCCCCTGAATTTCCCTTTCAAATCTCAGCTTTTAAAATAAACTTTTCTCCCCACAAACATCTTTCCTTCCACCTTCCACACTATAGCCCAATATCTTGGGCACCTCTTTTCCAAATATGCCCTCCATTTGCTGGCTGCTTCACTGTGATCATGGAGGCTTTTTCTCAGTCTCTAGTCAACCAGGTGTTGGTGATGATGGGGAGGACAAAGGCGGGGGGTCCCTCATTTTAAGGGGCACAATTTCTACTGCCAACAACAAACTCACCCTTCACCAAAGAGGCCACCAAAAAAATGAAAAAGGGTTTCTCCTTCCAACCCACCAAAGGCCAGGGAAGCTGGAGCAGGCACTTTGCATTGGTTTGAATCCAATTGCAATCTTACCATTTTTCAAAGGTGTACTATATCTGACTTCTCCCCTAAAATGTTTCTGCTTGGCTCTCTGGGTTTGGGGATACCCAGGAGGGGGGGGGAGGAAGAGGGATGAGTTAGAATGTCCTTAGCAGGGGGATGTGAAAGGCTTGGGGAGTTTTCCTGGGTGGGCGCCTTGACAAAGCCTCTAAATCTCCCACCTCTGTCTCTTAGCAACTACAAGGTTAGCTCCTGATTGGTGTATTGTAAATTGAAAGGCGGGCTATAAGGACCAATTGAGATGCGGGAGATGTTCTGAAACAGAAGGGGAGAAAAAAAATGAAGAAAAGGGAAAGAATTTACAAAGCTAAATGATGCTCAGGTCTCCAAAAGCACAGTTCATGAATGTGCCCTAGTGTTTTCTTTTTCTATTTCCTTTCCAGTCTCCTCTCCAGATCTCCCCCTCCAGCCTTCCACCACTGCCTCAGTCCTTCCAGAGGTTGCCCCTCTCCCTTCAAGGCACTGGATTTGCAAACTGACCTCTGGGAGAGGGGAGAGAGGGTGTGTTTGACTCAGTGAATCTTCCAGTGTCAACCTGATGCAAGAGAGGCTTAATTTAAGACCACCAGGGTTGTCCTATCTACCCTACCGCGGGCCTCCAGATAGAAATCCCTCCTCATTCAGTCCAGCTGGAGAGAACCCCCCGACTCCTGGCAATAGCTCAGTGCCTATCTCATCCCTCACAAAGAAAGGCAGAGGCAGAAGCCTGCAGCTGATAACAGGTCAGAGTGGGTTGGAGACAGCAACCCCACTGTTATCTCCTCCCTATTCCCACCCCTGCCAGCTCTGCCCTCGTCCCTTCAGGGGCTGGCCTTTCCCTGCTATTATCTATGCTGCAGGTGGAGTGTCTTCCTTAAGACTAACTGAGACCTCAGTTATTTCTTTACAGCTTTACTGGGGACCTGCTACCCACGTCCCTTTAACCCACTGCGTGCCACCCACCACTCCAAACTCGGTCCGAGTCGAGTCTGGTGTCCTTTCCACAACCCTTTAGGAATACAAATCTTTTTTCCTTAGAACCCTTAAGAATTTAATCTTAGGGTTGGCAGGGACTTTAGCTCTGTATGAGTTATTGGCCCTTCTAGCTAAAGAAAAAATCCTCTCAGGGAGATGAGAGTCAGGGAGACAAGCTCTTGGGAACACATAAAGCCCTGAGGAGGGTCAATTTGCATTGCTTCTTTGAAGGGAAAGACTTGCTTCTTGAAGGAAGCTTGAACATCATATTCATGCTCATAGCTCATTTCTTGCAGACTGGGACCCCTCCTGGAGGAGTTGCGAAACAAATGTCCTGGACTTATACCCGTTCGTCCACCCCTGTCTCCCTGTCCCCCAACCTCATCAGCACTGTCCTCCTGGAGCCACCCTCAGAGGAATCCTGATTGAGGACTTCACTGGGATTTCTAACCCAATTCATCTCCCACTCTAATTGCCAGGGATTTGCATGAAAACCATCGTATGCTATCTAATTATTCTGACAACAGCAGCCCGCCGTCTGGGCACAAGGAGAATCGGGTTTTAATTAACAATAATGCACCTTGCAGACGAATGTGACTGTTTAGGTTAATTAACAAGTCCAAGTCCTTCCAAATCATCTCTAGACATCTTCTAGGTGATTTGGGCAGGAGGGCTGTAGGGCATGCATGCAATGGGGGTGTTTAGAAATCAGTTGAGCCAAAGATGCGCTAGTTTTCATCTTTCTTCTAACTATCTGGTGAAGCAAAGGAACAATCCCCAAGACACGCCTTTAGAAAACTGATTGGGGAAAATTCGGTGACATGGCTTTGGGAAGTTATACCAAACATCGTCACGCCACATTCAGATTTAGGGCATCTTTTAAATGTATATTTATACATGACAGGATTGAGTCCTCCTACTTCTCTAATGTATTGTCTAGGTGTTGGCAAACTTAGATTCTAGCATGAAAGGCTCAACTTTCTCATCACTGCTGGTTCACGCCTTTTCCTACCACGTGTGAGGACAAAGATGCCTCCTCCTACTGATCTCCCAGAAAATGTGTCTCCTTCCACCCTTGCCCTCCTCAAGGGTAATTGTTTGTGCTTTTTTCCTGAGTAGAACATAGTTTCTTGTTTCCTTTCTGTTTCTCTGTCTCTCCGGTGAGTGCACATGCCCTATAGCAACAATCTCTCTCAAAAGAAAATGAAAGTAAATAGAGTTGAGACCAGTTGGTGCTATGGTGGTTAAGGCACTAGACTCCCACATGGATGCTCCCAGTTCAAGTCCCGGAACTGGTGGCTTGATAAATCACGTCGGGCAGGCATGCTTGTGTGCCCAAACTCTCAGGAGGAAAATGGAGGAAAAGGGACTGTGGCATGGCAATCCCCCCAGGGTGGAGGGTGATTTCTCATTTTCCCTCTCACCGTCTGGTGACTGCACATGCCCTACAGCAAAAGCCTTTTTTTAAAAAGTAAACCAAGTCATAATAAAACGTGAAACAGTTTATTTGAGTAAGCAGCTCATGAATTGCAAAACACCAGACTGAAAGAGCTTAAGTGTTCCAATAACAAATCGTCAAAGACAAATATTTATTGGGAAAATGCAGAGGCAAAATGATTGGTTTGTAATTGAAAAATTGCCCTCTTTTAGGACCGTGTTGAAAAGTCCCTCATCATCCAGTTGTATTTATGATTGGCTGGGATTAATTTTTATTTCTAACATCAGCATTTACCAGAAATGACTGAAGTTTTGCTATGTTTGCAAGCCAAAAACAATGTTGAGATCACTTTTGTGGCCTAACTGGTTTTGTCTGCTCAGCAACTTTTTTTTAAAAGAATCATTTCATTTTAGGTTTATTTATTTATTTTAATTTGACCAGAGAGGGACAGAGAGACAGAGACAGAGAGAGAGAGAGAGAAAGAGAGAGAGAGAAAGTGAGAAAGCAAGCTGCTAGGTCCGGGACTCAAACCGCAGTCAGCTATGTGGGAGTCCAGCACCCTTCACCACGGCACCTGCCGGTCCCTTCAGGGACTTTTCAAGCCTGGTCTTCCTTCTCATTTACTTTAGCACTTACCATCTCTTCCTTCCTGAATTTTCATTCTACCCTGTGCCTTTACACGACCACAAGAACCTTCTCAACCTTGGAGCTTTAGGGCAAATATCTCGCAGACTCACCTTCCCTGAAATCCAAGGAAGTGTAGCTCCGGCCACCCCATGTACCCAGTTATTCTCTACCAACCCCCTGTGGGCGATTCCTTTGTAGCATTTATCACACACTAAAATTGTCTCGGTTACTCATTTATCTGTTTACCAGTTTGTCGCCTGTCTAAGCCTCCTTTCCATCACTGGAAAATAAACTCCAAGAGTGGAAGAACATTTTCTCTTTTGTGACTGGCACGTAGTCGGAGCTCGGTAAACATTGACTAAATACATAAATAAATTAATTAATGGCATATTAATAAGCATGTTTCTCCACACTGGAGGGTTCATGGTCTAGTGGAGAAGTACAGGCAAGCCAATAATTGCTGCAGAAAACTGACCCTTCCTTAAGTCTTCTAGGGTATCTCCCATGTCCTTCGACGAGGTGGGGGCTGGAGAGGTGGAGGACTGTCATACATGATGTCCGGCCTGTGACTCTGTTTTCTGTGTCGGATTATGACTAATTGGAGCTAGAGGGCTTCACCGCAGCTCCTGGGCCATGTTGGAGGACCAATGCTTCTTTCCCTTGGGCAGCAGGGAGAGCTGGGAAGGGCCCTCACTTTTATCTTTTCATCTTTGCTGGAGGGAAAGTGAATCACGGAGCTCCCAGAGATCTAGGAGACAAAGTTCTGCCTCAGCTGAGAATCGAGTTCAGGGTCCAGACACCTCCTCAGATTTCATCCCATTCAGGAGAGGGCTCAAACTCTCCTTGTGCAGGAAAGCCTTGTCCAACCCCTAACCTCCTGTTTCCTCAGGTATCAGCTTAGTCCCCCCCCCCCCCACACACACACACCTTGGTTCCTTTGTTTACCGTCTGGCCTCTGTCGCCCCCTTGTGACTATTTATCTTTCTGCAGTTTTGGGTACCTGATTAGGTTAACCCTCGAAGGCACTTAGACGTACATATATCACTTGGTTTGACAGATCTGTGAGCACTTACTAAACTCAGGATGCTGTGACAGGTACTGGAAGACATGGGAATGCATCAGACATGGTTCTAGGCAGCCGCATCTCCATGGGCCCACTGGGCACCCTCTCGTTCCCTTCCTTTCTTCCTTGGGTCTCAGAGTTTCCTGGTCCCCACCTAAACAACGCTGCACACACTCAGAATCCAGGACACACAGAACTTCCACCAAGCCTCCCGTCAGGTAGACTTCTCAGACCAGGGTTTTATGTCAAGTCAAACACCCACAGCAAGTCACAAAGGCCCTAGTCAGTGTGTCCTCCTATCGCACTGTCATAGTCAGGAATGTTCTTTATGTGCAGACGCAGGAATGGTTCAAGACTGAAGGGAATTTGCCCTTACACAGTTTTCCAAGGTGGTTGTGGTGCATTCTGGAAGTCAACACACCAAAAGCCAATTACCCGGAGGAGAGGAGATGTAGAAGCACTTTACAAATTAGTTGGCCCTTTCCTGCCTGTGACCTGAGGAAGGGGTGAGGAAGAAGTGGACCATCTCGGCTATCAGCCCGGAAGTTTCTAAAAAACACGGCCGTGCCGCTTCTCCCTGTCATCACCTTCAAGCCCCAGAGCAGGGTTCTGATTTCACATACCTGGTTGATTGATAGGGGGAAGATCCAGGGGGGCCTTTGAGGGGTGTGCAAGGAGCAGAGGGGTGAGAGGTCACCAAATGGGCGTGCAGAAATGAAAGAAAATTTAATAGAGATTAATGCAAAATCTGCATTTTAAAAAATCAATTGCACAAAAGCAGGATGGAAGAGACCAGGCTCAACAGAAATCCTTGTTTTTAAAAAAATAAAAAGACTCAGAGGTTTCACTTGGCCACAGGCTAAAGATGATTCAATAGTGTGTGTGGTAGCCAAAAAGCTAATGCAGACTCAGGGTGCATTAAGAGACGCAGTGCACAGGACAAGGGCGGGCATAGCGTCACTCCTCCTGCACACGCCATATTTAGAACAGAAGGTTCAGCTCTGGGTACTGCCCGTGAATAGGGCCACTGACAAACTCGAGCTCTTAAAGGAGGGCGGAGGGTGAGCAAAATCATGACACTCTAGAGACCATGCTACCTCCATGGTACAGAGCTAAAGGAGTGAGGGGGCGAGGAGACGTGTACTGCAAAGTGTAGAAAGTATGTACACCACCGGACCAGCAGGTGGTGTAGTGGTTAAAGCGTAGTCGAACGAGGTTCAAGTCCCAGACCCGGTGGCTTGAAACTTAAGCCCGATCCATGTACGTATGTGCCCCAAATCCCAAGAGGACATGGGAAAAGAAGAGATTGCAGCATGGCCATCCCCCCTGGGGAGGTGATGTCTCGCTTTCTCTGTCTCCGTCTCTGATGAGTGCACATACCCTATAGTAAAAATCTCTCAAAAAATGAATAAATAAGAGAAAATATGTGTATCGCTGTCTTCAAATAACTGAAGAGTTGTGCCACGAGAAAAGCATTAGTACTAGAAACATTGGATGGGAAGGAAGAACAGCTGATTTTGACCCCATGAGCTTTCCGCAATTAAATCAATGCCACAGGGTTGGACTGTGATATTTCTGTAAACAGAAGGGAGGGGAGGAAGGAAGGGAGGAAGACAGAGCAGAGGAGGAGGGAAAGAGGGGAAGAGGGAGGCAGGGGGATACATATATGAGCTCACCGCGTGTTCAACACTGTTGCACGTTCTGTGTTCTTGTTTTTCAGTGGCGAGCATATCACATGTGGGCTTCGCCCTTGTGGAGTTTAGAGACTAACATGAAAGGCAGAGATTGGACATATAAACAAACAAACTACAGATTCTGTTACGAGAGAGAAGAACTGGCACAAATAAGAGAAAAAGAGTAAGAGTGTAGAAATCATCTGAGTCACGAGTTCGTGGTTACAGGAACGAGTCAAACTTGACACCAAGCAATTATCAAAATGTCGTAGAGGGTGTGCCATTTATTGGGATAGAGCCAGGTCCAATCAGGGGTTTTCTCCCAAACTGACAGCACCCCAGAATCAAGTGGAGAGTGATGTTCAAGAGTTCTTGCTTCAATCCTACATATATATTTCCTATAGGGCGCTTGAGCTTGCCAGAAAGACAGAGAGACAGAGAGACAGAAAGCGAGAAATCACCCCCCAGGGGGGATGGCCACACCACAATCCCTTCTCCTTCATTCTCACCTTGGGATCTTGGGCACGCACGCACAGGCACCTGGCGAGAGTTTAAGCCACCAGGTCCGGGACTCGAACTACAGTTGACTACATGGGAGTCCAGCAACATAGCCATTACGCCATCTGCTGGTCCCCAATCCAAGATATTCTTAATCAGAATAATTTGAATTAGGACATTGTGAAATCCTATGATAATATGTTAAATGGAAGAACTAGACTAAAATACATATCCTTTGATTTTTGTATTTGAGTCCTACTGGTGATCGTTTTTAATCTCTTTGCTTGGATTCTGGAATTAAATTCCTCTGGTTCAGAACTGAGGTACGCTTGTATCTTCAGGGCCTGGTTTGTCGAACAGTGAAAGAACTCCTAGCCAGATATGCACCTGACCTGAATTTCTCCAGGAGGTGGGTATTCCAGGCACCAACTGCTGCAGAAAATTTAACTGGTGCCTGGGGTCCCTCTAGTGGTCAGAAGCTGTCACTTCATCTCCCACTTCCAAATTCAGGTTTGGCCAGAGAATTTGCTATTATTAGCTCTAGGAGGGATGATGGGGCCCTGTGAAAAGAAGTTAAAGAAGCCTAAATACACCTGTTTTAAACAGTTCATCCATAGAATTAACATCAAACAATAGAACTGGCAGAACTCAGGAATTTCGTTCCAAAGCTCCCCTCCCCCTCTTTGCCTTCTCTTAGATGAGCCCAATTTCTAGAAAGGAGGGAGTTAAGGGATATACAACTTTTACAGACCAAGGAAGCCAACTTCCAGGATACCAGGCCATAAATTAGGCACCCCAAAGTCCTTTTTATTTTTATTTTATCTTTTCTTTTCTTTGCTATATGACATTTGCTCTTGTCAGAGAGATAGAGAAGGAAAGTGAGCAATCACATCCACCCCAGCAAGGGGGATGACCACACCACAGTCTCTTCTCCTCTCAGGATTTTGGGCATGCATGCACATGTGTCGGCATTATTTTCAAGTCACCGAGTCTGGGACTTGAACCACGGAGTCAGTCATGTGAGATCCAACGCCTTAGCCTCCGCGTCACCTGCTGGCCCGCCGAGAATCATTTTTAATTCCCTGGAAATATAGACAACATATCATAGAGGTGCCTAGATGGAGCACTGGGTTGCATTGTGAACCTAGGGTCATGCATTCTGAGCTATCACTTACCAGCTGATAGTCTCTGCATTCAGAAGAAAGCAGGGGAGGACACCTGCCTGACTAGCTGGCAGGTCTAAGGTAAAGATTAAATGAGCCCACAGATGTGAAATATGTACAATGAGTTCGAGCTGGGGAAAAATATACTGCAGTACCATTTGAGAAAATGTTTGTTGTCCTTTGGGGCCATTCTACCTAAATGTAGGTTCCTATCAAAGGGAGTAACATGTGGGTGTGGAACGGCTGGGACACCTTTGTCCTGGGGTCTTCCTTCAGCCCTGGGGCCAAAGGACTAACAGAATCTGCCTGGGATAGTGTTTAATAGCTAAGTAAACATTCCTTCAAGAGAAGGTCCTACTGCGTAGGGGTGGGAGGTCCTCTCTCTCCCCTACGGATGGTTGTGATAGTAATGGCGCTGTCGGTGGGCCTGTTGCTGGCATTTGGGCTCATTTCTGCTGCATTACAGTATTATTCACAGCAGACCATAAAATGCTCTTGAGGTATCAAAATGCAGTGGTACCTCTGCGGTACCCTACAGCACTCAGCCTTATTCTACAGGCCGTAAGGTGCTCGCATTTCACAGTCCGCTCCCATGGCTGCTTTACCTTAGAATACGGTGTCCTTTAGACGATTCTACTTGTTGTGGGAGCATAAAGTCACAGGGAAAACTGGTCTGCTCAGTGGCCACTGAGCTTCCCTCACCTCATCGAAAATACATTGAGGGACCAGCAGGTAGCAGAATGGTTACATCACTGGACTCCCACGTAGTCGATTGTGGTTCAAGTCCCGGACCCAGTGGCTTAAAACTCACTCCAGACGCCTGTGCATGCATGCCCAAGACCCCAAGAGGAATTACATCAGGGCCATCCCCCCTGGGGGGGGTGATTTCTCACTTTCTGTCTCTCTCTGTTTCTCCAGCAAGTGCACATGCCCTATAGCCAAATCTCTCTACTGAAAAAAAAAATAAAAAAAAAAAGAAGAAAGAAAGAAAATATGTTGATGCCGCATATTCTATGAACTGCACCCAAAGGGTGGGCTATGGATCACAGTACCAGTAGTACCTTGGAGCATGTGGGATATCAGCCCCCCGGGTCCCACCCCATGCATGCTGGTGAATCAGAATCTGCACTCCTTCGGTGATTTCTTGGCACACAGAAGTTCAAGGAGCACTCCACATTGTTGGAGACTCGACCCGAGCTCTGTCTTCAGCCAAGGTCTCACATCCCTCACCGCAGCTCCTCCCCCAATAGTGGACAGCCTGGGCTCCCTGGACCTCTCCCTTCTCCAGTCCCCCTGACTTCCTGACTCCACCTTAACATTCAGAAATTACCATGTATTTGGAAGCAGGCCCTGCACAAACACTTGTTTTAGAAATACCCTCCACTCTACCCCAGGTTCTGTCGGCCCCAGAATTGTAGGCTTTCCTCAGATCTTCTCCCGCCTGGCACAGGCCCGAGGGTAGTGTGGTGGGTAATGCAGCCTTTCTGTCTTTTTTCTTTCTGTTTCCCTGGGTGGGAGGGACCTCAGGAGAAGGTGGCCTTGAGAAATGGACATGCAGCAGATGAGAAGTGAGTGGGGAGGTGATGCCTGGAGCTGGCCACGGCCACGAGAGAGAAATCAGCACTCCCTGCAGGCAGCACAGAGACCACCCAGGCTGGCAATGCCCATGGTACCTCACGCCAGGCACCCACAGATACGGGGCAAGCAGACCCACACTGTCTCTTACTGCCAGACTGTGTCTGGGCACCATGTCCTTCGGGCAGAAGCCATGCTGCCCCACTGCTGGGTGCCAGGCCTGTCCGCACTTGGTGGTTGCAAACACCTAGTTGCACCTTGCTTCTGCCTGAGATGACTGCAGTTAGACATCTCTCTCTCCCCTGTAAATATTGCTCTCTCTCTGTGCTCCTCTTTTAGCATAGATATTTCTCTAAGATGGTTGATGAATTAAGTAATAAACACTACATTAAGTGAATGTGTAAGAAATATTACAAGGAAGACAAGAGCAACAGGCGAAAAACAGGCAGCTTCAAAGGAACAAGAACCAAATGGATAAAAGGGTCAGAGGTTAGGGTTAGGGTTGGGAGGCAAAGACAGGCCTTACCTGCCCTGCAGTTGTGCTAAGGAGAGGCTCTGGTCTATAGTGCAGAATGTTGACCTGGGTTACTCAGATCCAGCTTCTCTAGTGTAGACAGAGACAGGAGCTAGCATTTTCAGCCTCCTAATGGGCCTGCCAGGCTCCAGGCTGACTCACCCAAAACAATTCCACCTGTAGCCAAAGAGAGTCTTAAAACATGCCAGTCTACTCACATCACTCCTTCAAGTGCCACTGCCTTCCCATCATCCCAGAGCAAAGCCAAAGCTTAGTGTGGCTTCCAGGTCCTCTCTAACCTTCCTAGAACCCGCCTTGGCAGCCTCGCCCACCACACTAAGTCCCACGTGTAATGAATGATAAGTAGCCCCAGAGCAAGCATCTTCTCTTGGGCCTCTGCTTTTGCATGGGGGCTGCTCTATTGGTCTGCAAAGCTCCCAACGCCTCCCCTTGACTGGCCAATGCCTTGCTGCACACATCATTCTCATCCCTGCAGGCAGAGCGGTGAGTTACGTGTGCCTGCTCTCTACTCCCCAAGCACATTTAGCATAATTATTACTCTGTGCTATTTCATCTCTGTCCTGTGTGTTGATCTCAAAGACCAGGTTTCTTAAGGACAGAATCAATGGCTTCCTTCTATTTTGATTTCTAGAACCCACCTGAGTGCTGGACACATAATGTGTTTTTAAATGTCTGCTGGGTGTAATAATGCATGCATGGAGAATAGAGGTTAACCACAAAAACCTTGTGGGCTGATGCACTCTCCTTATACAAGAAAAAATGGGGGCCCTCTAATAAGAAGTTAAGCAACTTGTCCAAATACGAACCATTAGGAACCAGAAAGAGCTAAGATCTGAACCCAGGTCTGTGCTCCAGAATGAGTTAAGAGCACCGGCTCCTTCCTTTTACATCCAGCTGGTGATGAGTCATAAGAGCAGAGCCCTGTTGCTATTTTGCCATCATAAATTTGAGACATTTGGATCTGAGCTTCTAGGAGGGACCTTAAAGTGAGTGAGGCTCTGCCTTCCTGCTTTACAGATGCTGGCTGAGGCTCGGGATAGGAGAGGGCCCCACCTCACTGTGATACTCAGTGTGCTCGCATTATCCAGTCAGGGTCGGGGCCAGCGTGGGATGACAGGACCTGAGGATGAGGAAGGGAACTTAATGGACAGCCTGCCTTTTCTACAGCAGAACAAACAGAATCGAAGCCATATGTAAATATGTATGTTTATTGACTTTGAGCCTACCTAGCTGCCCTAGCATGGGCACGCATACCTGGCATGCACGGGGTGGCCCTGGAATGTAAACCCAGAACCCCTCCCAGTGGATCCAGACATGCCACAATTGTTTCACCACCTGGCCCCAGGGACTCTTTCATAAGGGGACTAATCCTTCCCTGCTATGGGAGAAAAACAGCCCAGAGAGCAAAGGATGTGTTTCTCCAGCTACCCTCTCAGCCCAATGGGAGAAATGGATGGAATCCACCACTTAGAGCCTCCCCCTTCTGGTCGCACTGCAAGAGGCCACAGCCAGATGGAGAAGACAGTTAAAAGGGTCGCGCATTTCCATATATTTGCATATGTTTGCAAATCCATGCAAGAACATGTAGTTCATTCTCAGGCAATTTTCAAGAAAATGTGATTATTGCCACCTCAGGTTGTCATGGATAGATTCTGCACTTTTCATTTTCCTTCTCACCCGCCCACAGTCCCTGAGCCCTGATGCTGGATGAGTGAGTGTGAGTGTCCCGAGAAGGGGAGAAGGGCAGGGCTTGAAGGAGCCCAGGAAAACTGAGCTCTGACCGGAGCGGGCTGGATAGCTGGCAGCAAGGCCAGCTCGCCAACCTCACTGGAGCCCAAATCCTCAAAACTCGGCGTGGCAGCCGCTTAGCCGCATCTGCTGTGCTCATGGATAACAACTCTGCTGGTTGGCTGTTCTCAGCATGTTACATGCCTTTTCACTGTCCCAGAGGCAGTGCAACACCACACAGCCTTCTGGCACTCAGGACTGTGGGCAGATGATAAGAAGAGTATTACAGGAATATAAACTGTGAAGTCAAGTATCAGGCTCCCAGTCCCTTTTCAATCTCTTCCTCGTGATTTTATTACCCCCATTTCACCTGACATAGAACCAGCCTTTCCAACTCTTGGCCTCACAGTGGGTTCTTCGCAGCAGCTTTTTATTGGTAAAGGGGCTCAGAAAGACCCAAAGGGGAACCAGTGTGGTCTTGGAGGCTCAGATAGTCATCAGGGCTTGAGAACACAGGAAATAAAGAACAAACCTGTATTTAAATTATTTTCCTCAAAAATTTACAAATAGAACTACCATAGGACCCACTCCTTGGTGTTTACCCAAAGGACAGGGAAAGGCCCAGTTAGAAAGACACTTGCACCTCCATGTGTATTATAGCATTATTCATCATTGCTAAGATGTGGAATCAAACCAAGTACCCAACAACTCATGACTGGATTGAAAAAAATGTGGCACATATACACCACGGAATACTACTCAGCCATAAGAATGATGGGCCTATTTTTTGCTGTTTCCCTTGACACAGAGAGCAGTCTGAAAAGCAACAAAGCATCAGGACTTAGTCTCTTTGGGTTGTTAAGTCAGCAAAAAAGACTCTTCTTCCTGATGATTCCTGTGTTTTAATACTCAGACAGCATACAAGGTAAATGAGAATACTATTTTACAAATTTTGTAGATCCAAAAGGCTCCCATATGAGTTTGCAGATCAACAAGTCAACAGATACCTTCGGTGCACCTTGG
The DNA here is from genome assembly GCF_000334495.1 of Tupaia belangeri chinensis. Lineage (NCBI taxonomy): Eukaryota > Metazoa > Chordata > Mammalia > Scandentia > Tupaiidae > Tupaia > Tupaia belangeri. The sequence continues at coordinate 2,167,462 of NW_006206042.1, read as the reverse complement.
TAAGCCCTGAGCTTACTGCCCTGAACTACAGTGGGTATTTGGCAAATACCTATTAATGTGGTTCCATGGAGTAGAGATACTTTGCTATCATTGTGAGATTTGGAAATTAAAAATGTATAAACCTAGGAACTCAGAGTCCATAAAGATCCTTGAAATATTTTATTAATATTTAATAAGAGAAGCCATGTAACAGAGTTGTTGTCTCATCTGTTCAGACCACTGTAACAAAATACCACAGACTGGATGGCTCATAAACAACAAACCTTTATTTCTTGAGTCTAGAAATTCCTAGATCAAAAGTCTGGTCAGGGCCAGTTTCCTGGCTCAGAGACTGCTGTCTCGACATTGTATTCTCAGATGGTAGAAAGGGTGAGGGAGGCTTCAGGGAACTCTTTTTTTTTTTTTTTCCCTTCTTTTTCCATTAGAGAGAGACAGAGACAGAGAGATAGGAGATAGATAGTAGACAGGCACCTCCCAACTGGTTTCACACATTGTGATCCGTTGTTAGTCTGTCAGCCTGATGGGCACGCATACCTGGCATGCACAGGGTGTTCCTGCTTCATAAACCCTGGGCCCCTCCCAGTAGATCCAGCCATGCCACTGTTGTTTCACTGCCTGACCCCAGGGACTCTTTTATAAGTGGACTAATTCCAAACCCTCCTGACCTACCCACCTCCCAAAGGCTCCACCTCCTAATCGTCATATAGGAGTTTAATGTGTACGTTTTGAGAGGACACAAACATTCGGTCTATAGCAGTCATGGAGAGCAAAGGCCCTAAAGCCAGACAGCTCAAACATATAGCACTTTTCTGGGTCCCAGAACCCAGTAAAAGTTGACTAGCAAACATCTGCGGTATAGGGTCATTTGGGGGATTAAACACATTGCTTGGCACAGAGTTGGATTTCAAGATATAAATATCAAAACATGATTTAAAGTACTACAACTTTTAAAATTAGAAAGAACTGTAAAACCTCTCTAATCCAATGTTTCCCAAATAATGGTCCGTGGATTGTGGCCAATTTGTGACTTTTTTTTTTTTTAAAAAAAAGAACAGTCTGTTGCAAAATGTAGAAACAGAAAGACAATGAAGTAGACAACTCTCTCAGCTTCCTTTTCTTAATGACCTGATAAAAGGCAGGTGGTCGAGATTGTTAATCTCACGTTTGTCTGCCATTTATTGGGTCGTCTGAAAAGTCCTGATGCATTTTTTTGCATAGTAAAGCATAGAAGAATGTGACATGACTTTTCCAACAGCCC
>NW_006206042.1:2144543-2166173 GCF_000334495.1 Tupaia belangeri chinensis | reverse complement strand
TGCTGCTGTTGTCTCCTCAGTTTACAAGTCTGGGAACCACAGGGCTTAAAGACTAACCCTCAAGTCAGTGCAGTAACCTTCCATGACATCCTCTCAGCTCCTTGTAAATCAGGTCGGGGAGCTAGAAAACTCTCTACCTTTTGGAGCTCGGGCAGCACCAAGAGAACAGGCCTAATCCGCCTTGGACCCGTTTGTCCTCTGGATCATTGAAGACGGCGACCACAAGGGAGCATGGCATGGCGGGCAGAGCTTTGAACAGGTTTAGACTCAGTTCCTGCTCTGCCAGAATGCTGATTTCTTCCTCTAAACTTCTGTTAAATGAGATCGGGGCTTCCACTGCTGAAGAAGGTTGTATGACCAAGGACAGTAACACACATGAAAGCACCTCATAAACGACAAAGTGCCACGTGGACGTCACACCTGTAGCCACAAGGCAGCCCCCTTTCCTCAGGAGGTCCTCTGAGAGCACAGTGGCTATTCCTTACTCTCAATTTGATTCCTCTGATGACTAGTCAACACTCCCTACAAGGTAGTATGTCCAGAACTGAGCATGCTAGTAAATGGGGTTAAGAGCTGGACTGAATGGTCTCTAGGGCCTCGGGTCCCCTGACTGCTGCCCTTTACCCCCTGGACGCATAACCTCTATGCTGTAGTCACACCACAGAGGGTCCTATTTTCTTTCTAGCCAGCATCCCTAAATCCCAGGACAGCTAATATTTTGGAGCCACTACAAAACTTTGTCCTTCTTACTTCAGCTTCTATGACAACTTTTCCAACTTAAAAACCTCCGCTTTGGGGAAAATGTCAACAAAATAAGAGTTTCACAGGGTTGTGTTTTTTTTTTTCCTTTTGACATTTGTTCCCATTTTACCACCATTATATTTTTCCATTATTTCTTCTTCCTTTTACACAGAATATCTCCTTTAAAAGCTATTCGAAACTGTTATTTTGCCAAAGAGCTATGGATTATGCTCTAACCTGCCACATGACATCCTGAGAAATGTCATCAAGTGGAGAGGAGCAGAACAGAGGAATTAGGAGTGTCAGCTCTCAGATCAGCTTTTCTGGATTCAGATCCCAATTCTGCTACTTAACTGGCATGTGTGTGTGTGTGTGTGTGTGTGTGTGTGTGTGTGTGTGTGTGTTTACTTTGGGCCAGTAACTTAACTACTTCGCTTCTTAGATTCCTCATCTATAAAAAGAAGATAAATATTTCATCCATTTTATTGTATGCTTCTGAAAAACCATCAAGTTAACATCTATAAAAGAGCTGAGACTAACGCCTGGCACACAGTAGGTCCTCGGTAAATATTGTGCGTTAATATTGCCATTGTCCTTACGGATCGGTGTGCATTTGGGATTTGAGTTACACTCTCCTCCTTATATCTTTCGTGCAGGTCTTTATTCGATCTGAGCTCATCAAAGAGCTCTTTATGAAGCCCCGTGGGTTTTGTTAGCTGCCTTCTCCTTTTTTATCAGGATGATTCATGATTATTTTATTTGAATTTCCTTTCTTAGAAGTGCCCATTCCATTAGAGTGGAGTTCCATTCCGATTTTGCATCTTGGGTCACAAGATCATAATCATTTGCTCCGAACTTTTAGAAATCTGCTCTCCTAGTATCTGGGGTTCACTATTTTGAATATTTCAATTAATATATTTATACATTACCTATTTCCCAGAAGGAGTTGAGATGGTTGCCATATTTTATTTTTAATAAGGGGCTACCCTAGCATTTATTATTAGTTTTCAGAAACGCTATGGTCGCTTTCCTGCCAGCTTCTTCTCGCATATGTGTCATTATCCAGGGCTTCCTCTCTGGTGATAATTAAGTCTTGAATGGTAGTTTTCCCTCATTGCTTTCTCTACCTACTGAGAGATAGAGTTGTCAGCAAGGCCAGGCCAGTATTCATCAGATGGTCTGTAGGAGACTTCCAGCAGATGCCCTGCTAGTTGAAGTCCCTCATCACCACTCGATCTTGCTTCTCTGCCAATTTTTGCAATTCAGAGAAAAGAGATGAGAGAGATATGAACGTGCCAATTGCACACGTGTCTGCCTCATCTCCCCTGTAAGAATAAAAGTTCCTGAAAGATTCCCTATTCTAAACATCCTCCATACACGCCTAAGACTCTGTCAGAGTATTAATATTATTTAAATAAGCTGTTACCTAGACTGTAGGATTATTACTTAACATGAAGTTCCTTTGACAGAGTATCTGCTAAGGACTCTTTTGGTATCTAACTCCATGTGCTGTGAGTCAGGGTTCCTGCCACTCCTCCACAGTGTCCCTCAGCTGCCACTCTAGGAGAGAACCCCAAATACCCAGGCTCCCGGTGGGCTTCTTGTCATAGACCTCCGGCTGGTGTTGAACCCTCACACTTCTGACTGGCCATTCAGCTGACCTGAACTATTGATGTTGGTTTGCTAGGTATATTTCTATTTATTTTTCATCTGCATAGTAATTCTTTGTGCCTCATATGCTTCTCACATCAGGAAAGAATACTTGTTTGCAGAATCAAGGTTAAATTGGATATAACTTCCCTGAAGGCAGGAGTCAGCTCTCTGGTTGACTCCTGACATCAAAGGAAAGCAGTGCTCTACAGTGAAACAGTAACTTACTGAGCATCTACTCTATGTCAGATCCTGTTATTGGGATAAGAAATAGAAAGATGAATACGTCAGCTCCTGCTCTCAGAAACTCACAGATATGATGGAAATAGCCATAGAAGAGATCTTGAAACAGCAAGTGGTGAGTGCAGTGATGGACATATTGCTCTGTCGGTTACAGGGTGCAGAAGAGAGGCACCAGCCTGGCCCGGGGGGACTGGGAGAGATCTGCTTGTCAGAGGAGCTTCTGGTCAGCAGCAATGTGGAACTAAGTGTGCCTTTTAATTCTCTGTTGAAGTATAATATGTAGACACAACAGTACAAAATAAGAATTGGACAGCTCAGTTATTACTATTTTTTTCTTGAGGGAGATTTTTGCCAAAGGATGTATGCACCACCTGCCGGAGAGACAGAGAGAGACAGAAAGCAAGAAATCATCCTCTGGGGAGATGGCCACAATGTAATCTCCTCTCCTCCATTTTCCTCTTGGGATTTTGGATGCGCGTGCACACACACACACACACACACACACACACACACACACACTTGTCAGGCATGAATTTTAAGCTGTCAGGTCCAGGACACAAACCACAGACAATCACATGGGAGTCCAGTACCTTAACCACCACACCACCTGCTGGCCCTGGCTCAATGATTTTTACAGACAAAATGCATTCATTAAATCAGCACCCAGATCATAAAATAGGACATGATCTGCCTGCATAATGCCCCCTCATGTCCCCAACCAGGCACTAATGCCACATCCTTCAAGCATCACCAACGGTTCACCACAGAAATTCATCCTTCTGTGCATAATAAAAATGGGATTATACAACATTTATTTTTTGTCTGGCTTTTTGTTCAGCATTACACTGGTGGCATTCCTACGTACTTGTTAGGTACAATCATAGTTATGTAGCATTCCGTCTTCTGAATAGGCCATGCTTTATCCTTTCCCCTTTGAGGGATGTTTGGACCCTTTCCAGTTTTTAGTGATTATTGATAGCGCTGCAACGAATATTCTCGAACATGCCTTTGAGTGAACTTATCTGTACATATCTCTGGGTATACACCTAACTGTGGAATTGTAGGGTCAGCTTTAGTAGATTCTGCCAAACAGTTGTCAAAGTGGTTCTATAGAGGCTGGAATTTAAATTCATTATTCTGAGTCTACAAGGCATTGCGAGAGTGTGGTGGGTGGAATATTTATTCGTATTTTTCTACAGGAAAATAGATCCTGTTTCTTTCTTATTCAGGGGAATGGCTGTCGGTGTCGTTGGGGATAGAAGCTTGTTCCATGTCTTGGGGTCACAACAGATCAGGTTTCCTGCACATGAGGACCTGGAGAAGGTCACTGAGAACCTCTGAGTAATGTTTTGTCTTGTATGAGGTGAGCTTGGTAATGCCTACCTCCCCCATCTGGGGAAGCAGAAAATGGGACTGTCCAGTCATTTGCTATTACTCACAGGAAATGCTTGGTCAATTTGTCCCTCCCTCCTTTCCTTTTCTAGACTATAAGATCAGTCTACAAAAGTGGTAAGTGATTCTGAAAGTTTATCCCATTAGAAAATGGCATAAGCTTGAATTTATTTGGGTGTTCAAGGCCTCTTTTGCTCCTGCAGTTGACACGTACGAAGAATTAACATTACCACACATAAAGGGGTCTTCGAAAGTTCATGGAAAATATCAGTTATGAACAAATTAACAAATTATGCATGTATTTCAAAATGATTTGTACCAAAATAAACTTGTACTTCAATTCCATTTATCATGAACTTTTTGAAGGACCCTCCTAAGAGAATACCACCTACCCAATATGATACTATATTTATAGAGGATGCTAATTTGATTAAGCTTTCCTAAGTCAGAATATTTTTAAAAAAATTTTAGGAAGTAATAGTCCAGTATTTTTTTTTTTAATTTTTTTTGGAGAGGTTTTTGCTCTAGGTTGCCTGTGCTTACCAGAAAGACAGAGAGAGAGAGAGAGACAGAGACAGAGAGAGAGAGAGAAAGAGAGAAAGTGAAAAATCACCCCCCATGGGGGATGGCCACACCTCAATCTCTTCTCCTCCATTCTCCTCTTGGGATCTTGGGCATGCACGCACACGTGCCTGGCGTGTCCTGGGTCCAGGACTCGAACCACGGTCAACTACGTGGGAGTCCAGCAACATAGCCGTTATGCCAACTGTTGGTCCCATAAGAAGTAATAGTCCAGTCTACCATCTGATGTTCTTTATGTACTGTCGAGGAGAAGGAAACATGTGATCAGCAATAAAATCATATATAAGTACCATGATGTAGATGTTCATTTAGGGCCTGGAACATAATAGAGGCACTATTATTTATTATTTTTATTGTTATTGTTATTTTAACTGAATAAATATCTCCTTCCTAGAGATGTTGCATCAGTTTTACTATTATTAGCTTCCATGAAATTGATTTTGGCCTTTGCAGATTAGATAACTTTAATAACATTTTTGGGGAGTTTCTCGCCATGCTTCCCACACTGATTCAAGTCACCATAAGAACTTGTCTGGACTTTGTCTATAACTTCCTAACTAGTCTCCTCACACCGTTCTTGCTCCCCTCCAATCCAATCTCCATAGAGAAACTGGAGTGGTCTTCTACAATTGAACGGCAACTTCTGGAGGCCGAGAAATCTGAGGATGGTAGGCAGCATCCTGAGGTCTCTGGGCTGCATTGTAACATGGCAGAGGGAGTCACAGGTGAGTCAGAGCAAGTGTGCGTGTCCCCGAGTTAGTCCTAAAGCTTGGCAAGTACATCTTGTTAAAAATAATGTCATTTGTGCTCACAGGTGGTGCGGTGGTGAGAGGCACTGGACTCACACATGGCCAACTGTGGTTCGAGTTCTGGACCTGGTGACTTGTTTTCTCACTTTCTCTCTATCTCTCTGTCTCTCTCTGGTCAAATTTAAAAAATGATAATAATAAATAAAATTAAATTGAATAATTCTTTTTAAAAATTTATTTTTATTTATTTGTTCATTTATTTTAATTTGACCAGAGAGAGACACAGAGAGAGAGAGAGGGAAAGTGAGAAAGCAAGCCACCAGATCCGGGACTCAAACCATGGTCAGCCATGTGGGAGTGTCCAGTACTTTAACCACCATGCCATCTGCTGGTCCCCCTAAATTAAATAATTCTTTTAAAAATACTTATAAAAAATAATATCTTTCACTTGTTTCTTAATAGGGAGATACCACTGTAATGTAAAATGAATCCTCACCTGCCCTTCCTGGATATTTGATCAGCCTTAGCTTTAAAGGCTGGACAAAGGAAATTGTCAGGTACCTATGGATGGCCCAGACAATAATCTGTAAATATATACTTACCTGGCAGGGGAGATACCATGATCACGAAGGTGGTTTCCCCAAGGTGAAGGCTCATCCATTGCACTCCAGATGTGCTGACCCTGAGATTTCCCCAAATGTAGGAAACTCGACTGCATAATTTGTGGTAGTGGGGGACTGCATTTGTGCTCTCCCCTGTAAAAACATTTTTTAAAAAAGAAGAAAAAATAATCCTCTGTAAATAAGCCATTGGGTAAATGAGCAACAACCAACATCCTTATTAAGGAAGGAGGATGGAATCAACCTTTATCGGAAAATGAAGAGAGACGAGAGGGAGTCACAGAAGAAGACATGCATCAGGGGACCAGTCGGAGGAATGCGGTGGCTCAACTAGACTCCTATGGAAAGCCTGGATTTGCATCCCAGGACCCCCTGAGCACACTCATGCTTGTACTTGTGCCCATGATCCGGGCTGGCAGACACTGGGAGTGGACTGGGGCTGGAGACTGTTGGGTTGCTTCTCTCTCTCTATCAGAAGAAATGAACAAATTTACTTAAATTAAAAAAAAAAAATCAGTATTCTGAGTCTGGAGAAAGCCATGTACACAGCCAGGCAGGTGATTGAGCCAGGAAAGGCCATGGGTGGCGGACGGGAGCGCAGGCGTCCCAGATGTAGAGGTCATTGCAGCAATGCTTCTGAAGACAGTCCTCCCAAAGGTGGCCGTCCTGTCGGCATCCGTACCCTCACCCCTCTTGTCCTCTGGGCACTCAGCGGCACTGCATACAATCTGGTCTCTGCCTCAGATGTCAGCCATTCTTCAGTCAGTACAACGCATCCCTTACATTGTGAATTCTCCCAATGACTCACCCATGTGATTCTCCTGGAGATGCCGAGACTAGGAAATCCCCGGTCACTGGGTAAAGTAGTGGAAAGACTATTTGGAATTTTCTCTTGTCATCATCCAGTGAATAAAGAGCCCTAGCACCTCTGTTCAGGGGAGGGACGGAAGCAACCTCGAGGAAGGGAGATGGATACCTCTGCTACCAGAGGGCAGGAGAGCAGGGAGGTGGGGACTCCAGGGAGGGGAGAACATGAGCCAGCACAGGGAGATGGAGCAGCACGATCTGAGCAGGGGACAGCAGGTGGCAGCCGAAGTGAACAGGGGGGGCCAGGAGACACCAGCCCCTGGAGAACACAGCAGGACAAGGCAGGGGTCCTGCATTTGTCTGTTAGGCAATGTGAGCTCCTAGGGAGGGGTTTTCTTGTTTTGTTTTTAATTTCGTTATCATTTTTACTTATTTAGTTAGTTTTTATTATTTTTTTTCTTATTTTTTTTTCCCATTTAATCACTGTGCATCTCCACAGCATACAAAATGAAACTTCCCAGCATGAATACAGGCATAAAGTTTTAAACAGAGAAATGAGATAACCAAGTTTGCTTTTTCAATATCTTAGGTAAATTATTTTGGAGGTTCTTGAAACAAAGGGCTTGAGGAAGCAAGTTAGGAAGCGGCTGTAATTGGTCAGATAAGAGGAAAATTGGCCTGAATAGGATAATGGTGGTAGGGATGAGGGGAAGGGGACGGACCAGAGGAATCTCTAGGTAGTAAAATGAGCAGGGTGTGACTACCAGCAGAGAAAGGAGAGGAGCAGGAGTCGAGGATGAAGCCTGGGTTTCCAGCTTGGCGGAAAAGGCATTTATTTGACTAGTGTATGTTGCATTATGGCCACTGATAGATATTTATGAAGGGTCTTCAAAAGTTCATGAGAAATGCACATTATGAAAAAAACTGCATGGGTTTTTTTTTGCACCAAAATAAACTTAAACTTTAATTCTGCTTTTCCACAAACTATTTGAAGTCCCCTTATATATAACTACAATACACTGTCATAATGACTGCTTTTACTCTCATTAGTACCAAATGCTACTATAATGAGAATTTCTAGTGTCAGTTCACTCAGTGTGTGATTTTTGAGAAAGTCACCCTGTCTCTTTGTGAAATGAAAACGTTTGACCAGAAAAATTTCTAAAGCCTTTCCCATCTTTGACTTTTTCTGCAAAATCTACTGGACCGATATTGGAAACAGACCATGAAATTTATGACACTGTTTCTTCAGGTAGATGTACTCCAAACTTCAAACCACTAACTTAAAATATTTTTTTTTTTTTGGAAGAACATTCTACTTTGAGGACTGCCAGTACTCTCGCATCATTCCCTTTTCCCCCTCAGGCATAATTTCTTCATGAATAGAAGTCTCGCCTGTCCAAACATTTTTAAGAGACTGTGACATATGTTTTGGATCCCCCGTAATGCCTGGTACAGTGCCAGGGATAATTTCTGCCACTCAAAATGTACTTGGGCTGAATGAAATCACCTCTCTCGGCAGGAGCTTGATTCTGATCCCAAGTACTTCAAGTGTGCATTCATTCATTCATTCATTTATTTATTCTTCCATTCGGTGAATAGATACTTACAGAGCCCATCATCAGGTGCAAAATGACAAGACAGCAACAGCTTACTCAGGGAGCAAAGAGTGTGGCAGAGAAGGTAAGGTAAGTATGCGGAATGCCAGAACGCTGCTGGGGAATGAATGATGCTGGGGAGGAGACATCGATAAAATAATGTGGCTGCTCAAAGAAGAGAGTCATTATTTCGAGCGAAAAGAGAGAACGCTGAGGGGTGTGGGGGGAGATACTAAGCTGGCTCATGCCCCTCGCAGGAAGTTTTGTTGCTATTAGTTCTGCTCGCAGACCCTTGTGCTGAAGACTAGCTAGATGGCTAGCGGGGCACTGGGGTGTGCTCTAACCTCGAAGGCAGCATTCTGCTTGAGTGAAGCTCATCAGACCAGTCCACCGTCAAATTCCAGCCCTCGGCTTCCCTCGGCTTCAGTGGGGAAACACAGTGCGTGGGATCAGTCAATTTGAAATGAGAGCGCCTGGGGTCCAGGCTCACCACTTGACTCTTCTGAAATGGGTAACCTTTGGTAATTAACGCAAGTTATCTTACCCTCCACTTGTTTCACATAAAGGGTCATTGGAAAGGCCTGCTTAGCCTTGTGAAGATCAAGGGACACGATGGTAGTAATTAATGTTGGAGCTAATGGCCACCGAGTGCCTCTAAGGGCTGTGCAACTGTCTGAAACACCGTAGTGTATCGATTCATTTAATCCTCACGGTACCCCTATGAAGTAAGGACTTTGGATCCTTCCTACCCCCCATTTTTTAACAATCTGTTTTAAAAAATTCATTTATTATTTCATGAGCGTGAGAGACAGAGAGACAGAGAGAGAGAAAGAGAGAGGAGGGAGGGAGAGAAAGAGAAAGACAAGCACCTTCAAGATCTCATGCTGCGATTACCCCCAACCCACAGCCAGGATCATGGGCATGCACATGTGCTGTTTGACCAGGGGACTGAACCTGGGCTCTTCCACATGGATCTGACATCATTTGAGCAGCATGTTACTGCTGCACACTGAGATGGCCCATGTCCCTTTATTTATTTATTTATTTTTACAAAAATCTGATTTTGATGATTTCTTTTCTTTTTTATTTATTTTTCAATTTGATCAGAGAGGAACAGAGTGAGAGAGAGGGAAAATGAGATAGCAAGCCACCAGGTCTGGGACTCGAACCATGGTCAGCCATGTGGGAGTCCAGTGCCCTTAACCACCACGCGACCTGCCGCCCCCCACCCCATCTCTTATTTTATAGTTGGAGCACCAACTATAAAAAGGTGGTGAAGCTGGAAAATAGTGTAGAAGGTCTAACACCCAGGCAGCCTGGCTCTTGAGCCCGTACTCCCCCCACCCCCAGATAATAGATACATTTTTATTGAGCCTTTTAGTTTATAATATGAGGTAAAAGGAAAAACAGCTCTCAACCAATATTTTACATAGCTGTAGTAAAATATTTTAGACTTTAGGGATTTATAACGGATTACATTTTTCAAAAGTTGAGATAAGTTATGAACAAATTTTAACTCCGTGAATTTTTCAGTTGAGTCTTCTTTACACTAGTAACCAGCTCTAATTTGTGGCATAACTTTCTTCAAGGCCAAGTTTTATTGTTGTTGATGTCTTTAGATCTGAAGAACTGCTATTTCATTCACTATCCACTAATTGCACTTCAAAGAAAAGTTCTGCATTTGGTGGAATTCTGTCCGTAAGCCCATTCTGGTTCAATCTCCAGTGGAGGCTTTTGTCCCTTACTCATAGTCGAAAGTGCTTCATCCGATCCTCTGGTAACTTTGCCTACTCCAGCCTTAAAACTTAAAGGCTTGGCACTTTTTTTCTTCTTTGAACTTGTCTGAATATTAGTATCAAAAACAATCCCATCTTGTAGTGTTCCTGTATACCAGTAGTGAACAACATCTCCCTTTTTAGGAAAGTTGGCTTTATCTCCTTTTTGAAGAATAGATGTTGTGTATTTTGGTGGACCCTCATCCTGAGTCTCTTCAGATTTGGTTTCCTTGGGTTTATCCTCATTAAGCTTCACATTTTTCACTTGCTCAGATCCTTTACTTATACTTTCAGTACCCTTGAAACGCTTACTTTAAAAAAGATGGTTATATGCTGTAACCAAATGGGCCTTGTTAGCTGTCTTGGTGACACTTTTAAGGTTCCCTAGTAATTTATGTTCTGTGAGACATGAACCTGAACCATGTTCCTCCAGAAACTTGATAATGTCCTTCTCAGGCAACTGCTCACTGCGCAGTGGCTCCATGGTCCCCACCACTGCGGGGCACGGCCGCCATCTTCCCCCACTCATACTTTGATCACATGGCTCTCTGCCTCTCTCCCAGCATAACAGCTCTTCATGAACTGTAATACGACCTCTGACATGAATGATTAATATTGCCCTGCTCAAGTATACCAACTGGCCCAGACTGAAGGCAAATAGAGACAGTAACATGGATAAATGTAAAGGATGTATATTGCATAAACCTTAAAAAGGGGACCAGCCTCTTGATAGTAGTTTTTTAGTGATATGTTCTGCTTGAGAGAGAAACTACAAATGACAGTACCAGCCCCATGATCTGGGGATTAAGGCAGCTAGATCTGGGCTAACCCTATGCTTCAAATACAAGACCTGCTGGCTAGAGAAACAGGCTGGGTATGGGTATGTGCATACTCAAGATGCTGAAGGGCTGGAGAGTGGATGAGAAGGGATTGTGGCATGCCCATTCCCTATGGTGGCTGCTTTCTCTTCTCTCTCCATCTCTCCATGATAAGCACATGTACCCTCTAGCAAAACAAATACAAATGCCTCAGAAATTTTAGTGACTTGACTAAGGTCACACCATTAGCAAAGTGGAGAACAGAAACTAGTTAGTGATTATGGAAATCAAAATAAAGGGGTGGGACGTTCTTAAAGCTAATGCTACAAAGTTTCTGTTCATTGATGAACTGACCTTCTGTCAAGGTGTATTTCTCAATAACTGAACCTCTTCTCTAGGTCAATGCTATACATATAAACTTTATTTAATTATTTTTTTATTTTTATTTTTTTGGTGTTGCTAGAAGGCACATGTGCTTGCTAGATTGAGACAGGCAGAAAGAGAGAAAGAAGGGGAAAGTAAGCAATCACTCCCCAGGAGACATGGACACACCACAATCCCTTCTCTTCCATTCTCCTCTCAGGATTTTGGGCACACACGCACACATACCCAGCATGTCTTTCAAGCTGCTGGGTCTGGGACTCGAACTATGCTGTGAGCCATGTGGAATCCAGCTGCCTTAACCACCCACACCACTGATTAGCCCTGCTACATACACTCTTGATTTGTAATATTTCTTATAGAAGATAACAGAAAGTTGAACCTTATTGCTTCATCTGTGATACAGCATTTGCCTTAGAACATAGACAGTCCAAGAATGTATCTTCTTTTACGTTCACAACATTTAAAAGTGGCCACTTCCTCTCAGTGTGAAAAAGAAACTTAATCTACTATGGATGGATTGTTGTTTTTTCCATTCTAGTCAGTAAAGTATTTGTCTTTTTATAGACTAGGAAATTTAAGCCTTTTGCACACATCCCCTTTGAATGCTCTTCATTTGGGGGTTCAAAAACTACTATTTATTTACTGGGTTCCAAGGTTCTGTTACTTTGGTCTCTGTTAAGTGACTGAAGCCAATCTGATAAACTAATTTAAGCTGTGTTCCTAGCTGATAATGGCTTTCTGTGTGATTCAGATAAGATGTGTACTTTGGCAGGAGCTTTCATAAAAGGAATTTAGGGTACTGGAACAAAATGCCTTTAGATACAGGGACCTGGGGAGGGGGCTTGCAAAATGAAACAAGGATAGATAGAAAATAATAATAATGATAACATAAGAAAACTTGCTGTTCATGAGACATTTGATCTGTGCCAGGAGGGTTGTGGATTCTGAATGGGATTTCCTTAAATTTTCTTTGAGAGTCAAATAAAAAAACAAGACTTCCTTTAATTACTTTTTATTTTCAGCTTGTCTTGACATGCAGGCTGGAGACATGATGGGGATGCATACAGCTCCAGGATTTACACATCGCGTATTATTTTTTTTCTCAAGAAAGTTTGAATTTGGCAGAATGGATGAACCTTATGATTTCATTCAGGCCTAAATCTTTCTTATGAAACCCCAAAACTAAGTTTAGAATCAACCTTTTAATTAATTAACCAACTCATAAATCAATTCTTTAAACAAATCCTTATTATGTACGTTTAAGGTCTCAGTCACCAAGAAGGTTTTATTCAAAATAATACAGCCCCTTCGGTGGATTGGAGGCTATCCTGGCTCAGTTCCTGATAGGTCTTCCGGAGAGGATGTATTAGTTTTTGCCCTTGGATGCCTGGGGGTATAGGCCTATTTCCACACAGAGAGCAGAGTCGAGGGTATGGAGAAGTGAGCTTACTTGAGTGACAGGGCTCAGGCCCACAGCTACAACTGAGTCAGCACACAACCCTTTGGCTGCCTCTCCATGCCCACAAGTTCGTGATGTTGGCACAGAGATAGGTGCTGTCCATCTGGGCTGGTAAAAGCACATGATGTTTGTGAACATGTGGTGAAGCAGGTGCCCAGAGCAGCTCCCAGACAGCAGGCTCTGTGGCCACTTGGTGCTGCCACCACATAAGGTGAGGGGGTGTCACTGCTCCCAGGATGGTGACCGTGGACCTACTACACTCCTCATCATTTCTCCAGCTCACTCTCTCCACAGCCCTGCTCAGAGTACAGAGACACTTCGGTGCAATCTGCAATGCTCTCAAGATGCAGACTATCTCTGGGTGAATAATTCTAAGTACAGTTTTATTACCTCAGCTTGGCATTTGCCGAAATATAAAACAACTCTTTATTGCCATCTCCATCCTGCTTTCCAGTTGTAACTTTTGTTCTCCCTCCACCCAACCGCAATTCCAGAGTTATTTTCTTTGTTTCCCTGGGTCACTGAGGAGACAATGTCCTTTTAATCTGCCCACAGGTCAACAGCTCATTTTGAAACCAGAGCTATCACCCTAACTGCCAGATTCCAACCTGGTTGCTTCTTGATTTCAATGCTAAGATTTCCCTGAGCAAGTTGTTGGTAAATGATACATGTTTGCAATGGCTTCAAGGTTCTGGCAAGTACACCATGAGACAACCTCAGATTAGATGAGAAAGATAACTATGCAAAAGGCCAGCCTTCCTTCTTTCTTTTTACTGGTCATGTCCTATCTGAAATGTTGGTTGAATGTGGGGAACGATATTAAAGTAGTGTGCCTAGAGAGGTGAGAGGCAAGAATAGTGAGGGCCTGGGCCTACAAATAATCCATTTAAAAATATTTATTGAGGGGCCGGCAGGTGGTGTGGAGGTTGAGGCGCTGGACTCCCACATGGCCCACCACAGTTCGAGTGCCGAACCTGGCAGCTGGCTTTCTCACTCTCCCTTTCTCTCTATCTGTCTCTCTCTGGTCAAAATTGAAGAATAACGATAATAAATAAAAAAATAAAAATAAATATATCTTTAGAAATACTTATTGAGGACCTTGTAATAACAACTTTCATAGGCATTTTTTAGTGCTTAATGTCATTTTGCTAAGTACTTTCTATAAACTACTTCATTTAATCTCCACAATGACTATTTGAGATAGGAATGACTATTATGCCCATTTAAGATAAGGAAATAGAAAGTTCTGGCAATAACATGGTTCGCTAAGACCATAGAGCCTGTGTGTGGTTGATTCAGAGTCTGAACTCAACTAGTTTGACTTTATTTATTTATTTATTTTTTAGAAATTTTTGCTATAGGGTGTGTGCACTCATCAGAAAGACAGAAAGACAGTGAGTCATCACCCACCCTCCACCCCTAAAAGGTCAATGGCCACTTCATAACCCCTTCTCTTCTATTCTCCTCTCAGGATTTTGGGCACACATGCACATACACCCAGCATTAGTTTTAAGCTGCCAGGTCTGGGACTCAAACCTAGGTTGGCTACCTGGGAGTCTAGCATCTTAACCACTATATCACCTGCTGATCCCACTAGTCTGACTTTAGAGCCTGTGTGCATAATCCCAGGTACATGGGCTTCTTGATGAGCACTTAAAACAAATAAACGAAAGTGTCTCTGCTTTTATAGAATTTAGTGTCTATTGATGGAGATAAACAAATGAGTAATTATACATTAAGGTAAGGGTCAAGATAAACTCATGTCTTGTTCCTATGATAGAATATCACTGACCTTTTTGCTTTCTTCCTTTTCCCACCTTTGCTGTCTTGGAAATGAACATAAAATTAATCTTCCTGGAAACAGCAGTTGGCATAATAGCTATGTCGCTGAACTCCCATGTAGTCGACTGCTGTTCGAGTCGCAGACCCGGTGGCTTGAGACTCATGCCAGGCGTGTGTGCATGCATGCCCAAGATCCCAAGAGGAGAATGGAGGAGAAGGGATTGTGGCGTGGCCATCCCCCCTGGGGGGTGATTTCTCACTTTCTGTCTCTCTGTCTCTCTCTGTCTTTCTGGTGCACGCATGTGCCCTATAGCAAAAACCTGTCTAAAAAATAAATAATAAATAAATAAAAATTAATCTTCCTAAGGAAGTAGAGCTTTATACTCATAAGATTATAATTGCATAAACTGCCCTCAACTAGATGAAATATGTTTATCAGAAAGAACTGAGGAGTAAGGACATTTCTTCTAGGAGAGGGAAGACTCAGGTCCATGCAGCAGCTGTCTCTACATAGACAGAAGGCACGTAACCAATGGCTCAAAGAATTCCCCAGCATGTGTCCACAGGCTGCAGTCTTCCATGAACTGGGATCTGAACTTGATGCCGGGAGACTAGGAAAGATCCTAAAAATACTAAGAAGTTTGAAAGGCAAATCTGAGAGCCACTGATCAGGAAATGAATGGATTCGCAGACATGGGGGAAAGATCAATGATCTATTGGAAGGAAGAAAATGAAAAAGTATGGTTGGCAAGAAGAGTCATGGAATCAGGAAGAGAAAGGGAACTCAGAGAAAACTTGATCTAGGGTAACTAAATTAAGCAAACACTCAAGCAACACTCTTTTTATTATTGGTGATTCATTGAGAGGTGAATTGAAAGTTAAGAGGGTTTTGTTTTATTTTATTTTTTTTTTTGAGAGGTTTTTGCTATAGGGCGCATGCAGTCACCAGAAAGACAGAGAGACAGAGAGATAGAAAGTGAGACATCACCTCCCACCGCAATCCCTTCTCCTCCATTCTCCTTTTGGAATCTTAGGCACGCACACACACGTGCCTGGCATGAGTTTAAGCCACCGGGTCCTGGACTCGAACCATGGTCAGCTACATGGGAGTCCAGTGACATAGCCATTATGCTAACTGCTGGTCCCGAAAGTTAAGAGTTTCAAAGTCAATCACTTCTAGCTGTTGTTCTGGACAAGAAACATGAGCAAAGGTGAGTAGGTTTCAAGAAGTTTACATAAAAATGAAATCAAGAGTTTATTTTGGTGTGGAAAATTTTGAAATCCATGCATAGTTGTTTCTTTTAAAATGTATTTATTTTAATTGTACTTATTTATTTTTTATTTTAAAATTTGCTACATGACAGTCATGCTCATCAGAGAGAGACAGACAGAGAGAGAAAAAGTGAGAAAGCAAGCAGCTAGGCCAGATCTGGGACTTGAACCACAGTTGGCCACCGTGAATTGTTTAAAGACCTCTCTCATACTTTCTTATTGTAATTATGAAGGCAATAATGTACATATCAAGTAATAAACGGCAGAGGACATCATAAATGCTTCTATATGTAGGGAAGAAACTGTAAGTCAATGTTAATTTATTCACTCTTCTTTTCAATATCACAGAAACTTGAATGAGGAAGGAAGTCATGCTAAAATGCTGAAGTACATAAAAGAAAAAGACCGGAAGCAAATGGGAGAAAGATTGCATATTATTTGGAACATTTTGGTTATAAGGGATGAAATTTAAACTGTACTAGATAAGAAACAACAAAATGACTATACTTTTTTTTTTTTTTAATTTGCTAGAGGCTGTGTGTGCTGGCCAGAGAGAAAAACAGAGAGAGAGAGAGGGAAAGTAAGAAAGCACCCTCCATGGGAAATGGCCATGCTAGAATCCCTTCTACTCCATCTCTCCCTCGTCTCAGGATTTGAGGAATGCTTGCATATGTGCCTGGAGTGTTTTAAGTCACCAAGCTTGCACCTTGAACTCCTCAGTCCAGATGCCTTAGCCTATGCCACTGACTGGACTGTGATTATTTGTTTGTTTGTTTGCTTTTGCCATAGGGAGCATGTGATCACAGGAGAGAGACAGAGAGAGGGGAAATGAGAAATCATCCCCCAGAGTGGATGGCCATGCCACAGTCTCTTCACCCCCTCTCTCCTCCTGAGATTTTGGGCATGCATGCACATGTGCCTGCTGTGATTTTCAAGCCACAAGGTCCAGTACTCAAACTCGTCAGCCATGTAAAAATCTGACACTTTAATCATCATACCACTGGCTGGTCCCCAGATTGTTTTCTTTTTTTCTTTTTTTGAGAGGCTTTTGCTATAGGGTGCATGTGCTTGCCAGAAATACAGAGAGAGACAGAGAGACAGAAAGTGAGAAATCACCCTCCAGGGGATGGCCATGCTGCAATCCCTTCTCCTTCATTCTCCTCTCAGGATCTTGGGCACGCACACACGTGCTGGCGTGAGTTTAAGCCACTGGGTACAGGACTCGAACCGTAGTCAGCTACATGGGAGTCCAGCGACATAGCCATTACACTAACTGCAGGTCCCCGATTGTTCTTTTTAAAAAATGTTTATTTATTTGATTCCATTTGTTATTATTATTAATATTTAATTTGATCAGAGAGAGAGAGACAGAGAGAGAGAAAAGGAAAGCGAGAAAGCAAGCTGCCAGGTCTGGGATCATGTGGGAATTCAGCACCTTTAACCACCATGCCACCTGCTGGCCTCCCAGTTTGTTCTTATAAATAAAAAATCAACAATGGGCAGGATTGACTCCAGGAGTTCAAATGATATCAAATCTCTTTCTCTTAATCTCTTGCTTCTTGTTTTTCTGTATTGGATTTTTTTTTTCTTTTCTTCTCTTTCCAGATAAACATTCTCTAGCTTTAACTAAAACAGCTGGTGCCATCATTTGGCCTATGTGATCTTTAGTACTTAAAGTTGCAAAGCATAGAACTCTGGAGATTGTATCAATTCCTGAAAAGCTCTGAGAGGGCCATGGGCCGCTCCTTGAACCAATCATTATGTCTAGGGTCGGAGAGACAACTCTGATGGGCTAACATGTGCCACACGTCTAACACATGAGGGGACCCAATTCTCTCATGACTGTCATAAGCATGTAGTCCAAGTTGGCCAAACAGAAAATACCGTACCCCTGGACATAGCCCAGGGGAGGTGAAGTTACTAGAAAAACTTGATTTTTGGTTTTTTTTTTAAAGAATTACTTTAGTTAATTTTATTCATCATCATCATCTTTTTTTTTTTTAATTTGAGCACAGAACAACAGAGAGAGAGAAAGAGAAAGAGAAAGCGAGAATGCAAGTTACCAAGTCTTGCTCAAACATGTGGAGTCTAGTGCCTTAACTGCTATGTCACCTCCCAGACCCAAACTTGATTTTTGTTTTTAACCAAAGAAGGAGAAAAAGAAAAAAATCAAAGAGTTCCAAGTGGCCACAAATAGAATGGAGATTGAAATTCAGAATATATAATAAGGCTGTTGGTAACAGTTGATCAAGCCAAAAGGAAGTATGAGTTCTTATCACCAATATACATACTAATAAACTAAGCTTATGCCACTTTACTGCCATGACAATATTTAAGATGATTGCTAGTGTCAGTTACACACTTCGGCTTGGGGCAAAGGGATCCTTTCATAGGCCCCGTGTTTGAGAGGGACTTACATATCACAAACATAGTAAAAAATGAGTTTATAAAGAAACAGTGGTGCTTTTGCTGCTGGGGTCATGTTCAGTGCTGGCCTAAAGACACATAATCTAACCTTTTGCTCCCCTGAAAAATGCTTCTCTACATCTCTTATCCTTTGTCCTCAAAATATAAAGTGATTGTGCCCAAATACAATGAAGTGGTCAGTTGCAGCACTTCGAGTTGCATAGCTCCTAGGATAGGTTTGAATGCAAAGGCTCGCAGGACTGGAAAAAACACAAATTAATTAACTCATCAAATTTGTCCTCTCAGATAACACGAGTGCAGCAGGTTCTCGTATAAAAGATTATCATGTCCCAGTAGTGCTAATTGTCCATTTTCTTGCTCCTCTTTGCATTCCAATTTGTGGTTCCACAGAGACTCACTGACTAACACAGGTTGCATGTGGCAGCTGAGAAATGTTTCGTGGTGTTAAAAATGCATATTACTCTTAGGTTTAGCTATCTGTGGAAAACATACTACGCATAATTCTCAAAAAGTATGGCACTGATTCTTCACATTGGCAAACATATAGGCATTGAACTCTGGAATGATGCATTTGGCATTTTTTTTTTGGCACCATATATATTGCATGGCTTAATTGCACCAATAGATGTAACATTCTTTCAAATAATTCAGTTTACATGTATTGACTTGTTGGCAAAGTCATGATGTATTTTTGTAAAGAAAAAGATAGAAAAATATGTCATGACTTGTCAAGAAACCCAATCATATTTTCTGTGATCACCAAATAATGAAATATTTTGATGAAAGGCATATTAAATTTGACCTTACAACCATTGTTATCATCTACAGGAAATGCCAGCTAAATTCTGTAAAAATATCATTAAATTTAGGTTAAGTGAGGTAAAGGAAACAAGGGAAAATTCTGATATAAGTGATAAATTGTGATGTTATCCACAGTCATTTGTTAAGAAATGTTGCTTGCTATTAATAATGTTATGAAAAACTTATGAACACCACCACCAATATCAAATAACTCTTTAAAAGAGGGTAAATAATTATTTGCTCAAAATTTTAGAGAAAATGTTTTTCTAAGTCAAAAGAAACTGCATATAAACTATGCCAAAAAAGTGACATCCCGATAACAGAAGAAACTTGAGAAAGAATTTGAAAGAGAATTTTCGCAACTCTGAACGAAAGGATTCGTACATAAAAAATTCTGGTACTAACTCCTATACAAACAATTTTTATGCTCATTAGAGGTATTGGTATAATCTCAATTAAAGAGAGATGAGAGAGTATTATTTTTGACTTTATGATATTCAAGCATAGAAAGAAGAACTTAAGTAATACTGTGTGGGTCTAGATATTGCTTCTAGAGATAGTAAAAAATTGTGATTTAAGAGATAGTAATTTATAATTATGAAATTTAAATATTTTGTAACAGACTCAGTGATAAAGTAATTTATTATATTTGACTCTATTACAATGTTTGAACATAATATGCAAAATTTATGGTTCATTTCCAGCTTTAAATATTGTTTTAAACATTTTTCTTGTCAGTTCCATTTGCTACTGCCTCAGAAAAGCAAATTTTCTACAAATTGAAATTAGTAAAAACTATCCAAAGACCATAATGACTCAAGGAAAATTATGTAATTTGGCATTGCTCTCAATAAGACAAATACGTGAAAATATTTATTAAAAGAATATAATTAGTGATTTTTCTAAAATAAAGGGAAAAATAAATTTCTTGGAATAAATATATAGTTTACAAATTTTGTGCCTATTTTACTTCTTCTCCAAATATAGCCCTTTCATAAACAAAACACCCAGACACGCAACTATAGATCATCTCAAACATTTTTAATGTTTTATGAACTTTCAGTCGTATCAAAACCTTAACTTGGGTGGAATCAGCAGATGTCACAATGATTATGTAGCTGGACTCCCACAGTAGTCGACCACAGTTCAAGTCCTGAACCCAGTAGTTTAAACTCACACCAGGCACATGTGTGTGCATGTCCAAGATCCTGAGAGGAGAATGAAGAAGAGATGGTAGTGTGGTCATCCCCCCTGGGGACTGATTTCTCGCTTTCTGTCTCTCTGTCTCTCCAGCGAGTGTATATGCCCTACAGCAAAAATTTCTCTAAAAACAAAACAAAACAAAACAAACTAAAAGCTTGACTTGGCACATACTTTAGTTTTAATACTATGAAGATATATTTGGCTAGATAAGATTTTAGAACGTATTTCACTTAGCATTGTTTTTGACTTGATTTAGAACTTTCATCTATTTATACAAAAACGTTTGTTCTACTTTCTCAGAGTTCATGCGTGCTGGGGGTGGTCACTGCTAATGCAGCCAAGTGTTCAGCTAGGGTAGCTCTTCTTTCAAGAGAATTTTCTCAACCTCCATCTCACAAGTTATGGGAGGTCCATGGCTTACCTTAGGATTTACATGCATTTTCTAAGGTTTGTATCCTATTTTTAAAAATTAATTATTTATTTAATTTTATTTATCGTTATTATTTTAATTTGCTATAGGGCACATATGTTCACTATAGAAAGATGAAGAAAAAGGGAAAGTGAGAAAGCAAGCCTCCAGGTCTGGGATTCAAACTGCAGTTGGCTATGTGAGAGTCTAGCACCTTAACCACCATGCCATCTGCTACCCCTTGAGGTCTGTATTCTGATGCTGACCTCCGGTGCTTATTGCATTAGTTCAGTTGATAGATGACTTCATGTTCCGAACATACAATACTCTCCCATTTGTGTGTTCCCACACATGTATGTTATATATTAGACTTTACTAAAAGTTTGAAAAGATGATGCCGAGGGATGTGGAGTATGGTGGTTACTGCAGAACTGCTCACTTACAAATGCATGCTGGTCATTCCTGCCCTAAGCTGCTGTCATCACATTCCCATGAAAAAAGCTTTGAGTTTGTGCCCCTTGTGTGGACTGTGTAGGCGTCTCACCCACTTACTGGCTCCTTTTTTCTGTTATCTTTCTTCCCATCTCTCCCTCATTCACTTTTCTCCCATATCTACCCTCTACCTTTGCACTCTGAATTCTTTTCATATTATAATACAGAACAAAGCTCTCTCTAACTCTTACCCAACACTGAGTTCCAAGCCCGCAGAGACTGCAGTCTACCACACTAGGAGCACGTGAGACTGGAAGAGTCCCTGAGATGATGAGGAGGATGGTGGCGATGATGATCATGATATTTTCATTTTTCAAATCAATTGTTGTCTTTTATTATTATCTTTAAAATATGACATAACGGCTGTAGAAGTTGTCTGGCTTGTTACTGTAGCTGGAGAACTCTTAGATCTTATCAGCCTGGCGG
>NW_006206042.1:1986962-2144507 GCF_000334495.1 Tupaia belangeri chinensis | reverse complement strand
ATACCATCAGAGAATTTCCTTATATCCTTACTTTAAACTGTCATGGCTTGCTGTGTCAAAGCAGCTGAATTTGAAACAAGTTCAGTATTGTTGTAATCAAGGATCAACTCATCTTTCTGGGCTTGAGGTACTGAACAAGCAATACTTGGTTGCATTCAGACCCTCCGGATGTATTTTTCACCCAAGAAATTTCAGAATGCAACAAGAGACGCATTCTCCTGAATAATGGGGCTAGTGGGGAAATGAGTGTACACAGACCTCATCTTGTAGCAGAAGCCCCAGTGTCACACACCCTGGGTCACGATCCGTATGTGACTTCAGATAGTGAGAACTGTAGACAGCTCCTTTCTGTTCCCCCACCATTTATCAACCCGTAGCCTCTTCTTTTTCTTTCCAAGGAGACTGAGCTCCTACGAGGATGTGATTGAAGTCTCTCCACAGGGTTCCTCTGGGGCCCTTCACGATAATTGTGCGTCCATTCAGAGTGATGTTGACATTCCAGAGAATGTCGACAGTCTGATTGCTGAGAATGGTCTTCATCTTTGGAGTAGACAAAGCAAAGAGCGATGATGATGTTTTTAAGATAGAGTCTTGCCATGTTGCAATCCTGCTGACTCTGGGACTCCAGGTACTGCCATGCCCAGGTATTTTTTAGACAAGGTTTTCCTATTCCTATGTTGCCCAGGTCAGCCTAATGTTGTGCTCCTGCCTCAGCCTCTGGAGTCGCTAGGATTGTGGGTGCACGCCACTGGCTCTGGCCTTTAGATTGGGCTGGGAATTGAACTCTGGCCCTCATGAAGTCCTAATCTGCCCAATGTGTAGTGTTTTAGCAGAGTGCTCCTGAGCAGCTGGGCCTCCCTTGAAATTTTTAACAAGATCCACCCCCCTGTCCGCCTTAGAAGGTAGTTGCTGTTTTAAATAGCAGGTTTTCTTCTTTTTCTTTTTCTGTTTCACCAGAAATAGTTTCACAATAGCACAAGAATATCGGCCCGTGACCCCCCAGGACCTATTCACAAAAGCATGCCTTGCTGGTGGTGGATGTTGTATTCATTCAGATTCGCACAATAATTAGACCGATAACATAGCTTTATTTAGAATGAAAGCTCTTATAACAGAAGGACGATGAAGGAAAAAGAGGGTACTATTGGGGCTCTGAAAACCAGCTTTTTCCAGCCAGTCCATGGGGAATAGCCACGAGCACAAGGGATGCCCTGGTCTGGAAGAGAAGTGTGACTTTCATGTCCTTCCGGGGAACGCCTAGAGATCAGGACTTGAGTGAGAAGGAAGCAGATTACTTCAGTTTTCCCAGTGGCTCTCCACAAAGGAACACCCACCTACCAGCAGACAAGATCAGCCTGGAGAGCATAGGGTCTTCCCCACCCATCCATGTCATCTCAAGGAAAGGCAAGAGTAAATGGGGGACCATTTATGTGATGTCCTGCTACTTCTTCCCTCCTCGGCCAGACTCTTACTTACCCTCATGTTAAATTCCTCCCTTGCTCTTAAGGCAGAGAAGCCTCATTAGATATTTATTTTTGGAATCTCCTGGTTTCCTTCCATCTGCAGGAGCCAGAAGCCAGTAGGCCATGCAAAGTCTCAGAATGGTATAGCCACAGCTTCCTTCAGAGGAGTTCCTTACCCACAGGTGCTGTGTAGACCCATGGCTACCACCCTGAGCACAACTGATTGGTCCAGAGAAGCAGGTGCTGATGCAAAGGCAACCTCACAGGGCTGGCCAGTCCCCTCTCACCCTTCATCTCCAAGCACTCTTGAGCTTTAGGAATTCTACTTCTAAACATTTCTCCCTTTGTCCTGCTCACATCTGTTCTTTCTCTTCGCCCTAGCGTTTCTTACTTGGACTAGTAGAACTCATCAGTAAGTAGTGACTTTGTGTGAATGATTATTACTCCACCTTTTCTGTTAACAGTCAGATTTCCAAAATGCCAATGAGATCATGTCATTTGCATGGTCCAGAGCCTCCTCCCCACTAGGGACAGTTAAGACAAAGTTCACACGTATCCATGTGATTCAAACAACTTAATAAGTTGGGCTCTACTTATTTTGAGAGCACCATCTTTCTCTATTTCCACCAGATGCTCCCCTGCTCAGCTTCCTGTATGCTACACTCTAATCAAACCCAACCCTGGGTGCTCTCTCTGCCACGGTGTGTGATCTCCGTTTTGCTGGTAACAAAGACCACCACCATCGCTCTGCTGATAAAGTCTTCTTTTCCATTCACTTCTCATTTCAGGTATTACTTCCAGAACTTTTCTTTTTTTTTTTGGAGAGGATTTTTTTGCTATAGGGCATGTGTGCTCGCCAGACAGGCAGAGAGAGACAGAGAAACAGAAAGCGAGAAATCACCCCCTGGGGGGATGGTCACACCGTAATCCCTTCTCCTCCATTCTCCTCTCGGGATCTTGGGCACACACGCACATGCGCCTGGTGTGAGTTTTAAGCCACCGGGTCCGGCACTTGAACCGCGGTCCACTACGTGGGAGTCCAGCGACATAGCCATTGCGCAAACTGCTGGTTCCCCCAGAACTTTTCTTGACCAGCTATTCAGGATTAAATACTTCTTGTGTATGTTCCCATAGTGCCCACGGGTTCCCCCATCATGACACTCATCATATGACACTGTAATTATCTCTTGTCTTTCTTCCTGAGTTGTAAACTCAGTGTAGAAACTATCGTTCTGCACCTGTTATCCCTAAAGCCTGGCCAAATGTATAACACACAGGCAGTGCTCATTAAATCTTTCCTCTTTTTAATTGATCTCTATTTCACATTGGCAAATTATAATTATATATATTATGGGGCATGGAGTGATGCTATGATACACGATCGAGCTAATTTTCGCATCTATCCCCTCAAATACTTATCATTTTTTACCCCCTAACTGAAGTATTCTCTTTGTCCAACATCTCCTCATTCCCTCACTCCCCAGTCTCCTCAGGCAGCCACCCTTCTGCCACCTGCTTCCATGAATATATGTTTGCTTTTATTTATTGATTTTTAGTTTCCACATGTAAGTGAGAACATGTAGTGTTTGTCTTTCTGTGTCTGTCTTATTTCACTTAACGGAAGGTTTTCCAGGTTTAGTCATGCTGCTGCATTGGCATAATTTCCTTCTTTCAAAAGACTGAACAGTATTCCATTGTGTCTACATTCTACCTTTTCTTTATCCATGTATGGGTTGATGGACACAGAGCGGGTATTATGAGCAATGCTACAGTCAACTGGAGAGTCCAGGCATCTCTTCAACAGGCCTTCAAATCTTCTGGATGTGTACCCAGTGGTGGGAATGCTAGATCATATGGCAACTCTATTTTTAGTTTTTTTTTTTTTTGAGGTACCTCCATTTTCTATAATGGCTATATTAGTTTCCATTCCCACTAACAATATACTAGGAATCTACTTTTTTTATATTGCCACCAGCACTAGTTATCTTTCATCTTTTTAAAAATAAGCCATCTGACAGGTGCGGGGTGATAGCTCACTGTGGTTTTAATTTGTCTTTTTTCCTAATGATTAGTGATAGTCGGCATTGTCACATGAATCTGTTGGGCATCTGCATGTCGTCCACTTTTTTTTCTCTAGTTGTTAGAGTGCACATGTGCTCTACAGAGAAGGACGATGAGACAGAGAGGCATGGAGAGAGGGAAGAAACAGCCCTAGCCCCAGTCAGACATAGTCATAATGCAATCCCTTTACCTCCATTTCTCCTTCCTTTTGGGATTTTGGGCACACAAGCACACATGTCCTGTGTGTTTTTCAAGCCACTGAGGTGGGATTTGAATAGTAGTTGGCCACAAAGGATTGGTTCCCTTAATCACTAACCACAGGACTGGCCCAAATGTTTTCTTTTAGGGAAAAAAAAAAAGAATTTTTAAAGCTTATTCATTTTTCCATGATGTAGGGACAACTCCCACAGGGACCCCACACTGCTATCTACACCCAGTAAAAATCCAGTCTAGACCATGGGAAGTATGTACCTGGAGTCTCTGGGGGCTACAGGACACCAACCTAGACTTTTCCTGTGTGAGTCTAGTTGTACATTATGACACTATCTCTTGGGTCAGTATTCTTCACAGGTCCTCCACCTATCTTAAAATATGGCTATTTGCTTTCTTGCTACTGAGTTCTTTGAGTTCCTTACATATTTTTAAATTTAGCCGATTACCATATGTACAGCTTACAAATGCTTTTTTTTCCCCCATTCCATGGTTTAACACTCTGTGAATTGTTTCTTTTGCTATACATACATTTTTTCTTTTAATGGAATCTCATTTGTCTATTTTTATTTTTGCTGCCTGAGCTTTTGGGGTAATATCCAAAACAAACAAAATATTTGTTCAGATCAGTGTCATACAAGAGGACTTTAAAAAATCTGTGGAGGGTCAGCAGGTGGCAGGGTGGTGAAAGTGCTGGACTCCCACATGGCCAGCCATGATTCAATTCCCAGACTTGGCAGCTGGCTTTCTCACTTTCTCTCTCTCTGTCTCACTGTTGCTGGTGGATACATGTTGTCTATTATAAATGATAAATAAATAAATAAATAAATAAATAAATAAATAAATATTTTTAAAAAGTCTGTGGAAACATGGAATGAAAGTATGAGGTTTTATTTTTTTCAATGCCCAAAATGGAAACTTATGAATAGTTTTTTATATTATACATTTTCCATGAACTTCTTAAAGATTCCTTATATGGTTTTTCATCTTTTTTTCTCATAGTAGCTTCATAGTTTTAGGTCTTCAATGGGAGTGTTTTATTCCATTTTAGTTGATTTTCATATATTGTAAGAGATAAGAGTCCTATTTTATTCTTTAGCATGTAGATTTTGGGTTTTCTCGATACTATATAAGAGACTATCCTTTCCTTACTATGTATCTTGGTTCCTTTGTCTAAAAGCAATTGGCTGTAAATGTCTGGGTTTGTTTGGGAACTCTCTCTGTTAGTTCTCTAGTCTCTATTCTATGTAGGTGTGCTCATTTTTATGCCAGTATGATACTATAGTTGTTGGGGAAGTCACGATGCATTTCTGCATAGAAAAACATAGAAGACGCTGTCATGATTTCCCAGCAACCTAATATATATGTATGTATGTATGCACACATACTCGGTACTGTCCTCCTTTTCAACATTTCTGTGAGGTAGACGATGTTATCTTTAAGTTACAGCTAAAGAACCTTACAAGTTGTCACATCTCAGCTAAAGAACCAGGCAAGTACTTCATGCGAAGTGGCTTTGTGATCAAACACGCTGGATTAATCATGCTGCCTCACAGTATCAGAACTTGGCCCCCGATCAAACTCCGAATTATGAAGAACAGAAAGAAATAGGCTATCAGACTTCTGACTGCTCCTCACCTTGCTTCTCTTTGTAGAATGACAACCAAGTTGCTGCTTTTCATCGGCACCGTGCTGGAGGTAGTCATCCCGGGAGGCTTTTTTTCCACAAACATTGAACTTCCTATAGGGAAGGGTTTGTAGACCAGAACTTTGACCCTATGAATGAACCGTGTTAGGGATGTGGAACCAACATGATGTTGCTATGGGCTGACAGTTCCAGGATATGTTGTGTAGCCAGACTATAAGAAGAGGTGGAAAGCTACTTAAATGTGAAGCAACAGCAATTAGACCAATATGCTGTTATACCAAAGTAATAAACGCTGTTTGTGACTTACTTAAATTGACGTAGTACTAGAACATATTAACGCTCTGTGAACTGAAAAACAAAAACAAAAACAAAAAACAAAATGCATGTACTATAGTATAGGTCACCAAAATTGAAATTTTACAACTGCGGGGACATGCAAATATTCCGGTTAAGGCGATTAACGACCCAGGCAACCATTCACTACCTGTCCTCTCAAATGCTCTGCAACTCTGGAATGCCATTGTGAAATGTGTCTGTGCACAGTATTTCCTAAATTCTTACACGGTCTTCATTCTCCGATTCATTTGGTGAACTGGGGGTAGGAAGTTGGTCATAGAAGGTGTCCTCCTTCCCTTGTCTGACCAAAACTTGAAGCAATCACATCTATTCCCAGGCTAGCCACAGCCTTCACCTCTTCCTCTGAAGTGGCCAACCTAGGACGGACGTCAACAAGAGCCTATGCTGGCAGCAACCCTGTATTACGTATTTCCTCAGTACCGTACACGTCTCTTCCACAGCTCAGTCCTCCTACTGGCTGGAGCCAGTGTAGGGTCAGATGCATCAATATTAAAAATCAGATGGATTGGCCTTTATCTCTTTGTCAATCAGCAGATTAAATATCTGACCTTCTGGATACCAAGTCAATCAATGTTTCTCAAAAAACAAAAACAAAAACAAAAACAAACAAAACAAAAACCACTGAATAGCATAGTTGTTTACGATAAAATTTTCAGGAGGGTCCATGTCTCTTACATGATACCTGGGGAAGAAATACAAGGTTTAATCCAGGAAAATCCTGGGAGTTGTGGTACCCGGTCCTGTAGTTCAATGAGCAAAAAGGAAACTGGCTGTCCATGGAGATTTTGTGACTAAGTTGTAAGGGGTGTATTGTTGTCACCATAGGCATCAACCCAGATGCAAAAGTCTAGACAGTGCCAGGGGTGGCCAGCAATGGTACCGATGTGGTCTCCTCCAACTGTTGACACAGTTGGAGTCATCTGACCCTGCTTTACTGATCGCCTAGACCAGTCCCTGGTTGGCAAGGCCTACTGAGGAGGCCTCACTATCAAATTGTTGTAGAGATCAGCTTTAAGGACTAGAGTAAAACTTATATCTCCAAAAGTAGCCACCCAAACTAGAGAGGCTTTTCATCATGCCAACTTCTCTGATGGCAGCTGGACCTTATTCCACTCCTTTTCTTTTCTGTCTCTGTAAGAATGGGATTCCTATCATAGCCACAGAGTGGATGGATTTCTTCAGGATAGAATCACCTGGGTCCAGAGAAGACATGAGAGGCTACCCCTCAGGGACATGAGAGACAGCATGAGAAACCACTGAGGTGAAAGCTGGTTGGTGCAGCTTGCAGCCTAGAGTGCACTATACTGTTTTAATACTATAGCTTTGTAATGTAGTCTAAAGTCCGGTAGTGTGATGCCTCCAGCTTTGTTCTTTTGTTCAAGGTTTTCCTGGCTATTTGAGACATTTTGGAGTTCCATATGAATTTTAAGATTGTATTTCCAATGTATGTGAAAAACGACATTGAGATTGCCTTGAATCTGTTTATCACTTTGGGTAGTATAGACTTAAATGATATTAATTCTCCAGTTCATGAATTTGACATATCTTCCCATTTATTTGTGTCTTACTATCTTTTATCAAATTTTTATAAATATAATTGTACAGCTCGTTTACCTCTTCAGTTAAATTTATTACTAAGTGCTTTTTGCAGTCATTCTTTGTTTATAATGGATTATTTTCTTTATTTTATTTCAGATAGTTTATTGCTAATGCATAGAAATGCTAGTGATACTGTGTGTTGATTTCATATCCTGCAACTTTATTGTATCATTTATTATTCCTGACACCTTTTTTTGGGGTGATGTTTATAGGGCTTTCTACATATCAGTTTAGATTATCAGTAAACACCAGTAATTTCACTTCCTTAATTTTCTGTTTTGATACCTTTTATTTCTTTCTCTTGCCTTATTTCTCTGGCTAGGACATCCTGTACGACACACTGAATAGAAGTGGTGAGAGTGGACATCCTCATCTTGTTTCTGATCTTAGCAGAAACATTTTCAACTTTTCTCTGTTGAGTATAATGTTAGCTGTCAGCTTGTCATATATGGCTTTTATTGTGTTGAGACAGATTCCTTTCATACCTAATCTTTTGAGAGTTTTTGTCATAAAAGGCTGTTGAATTCTTCAAATGCTTTTTCTGCATCTATTGAGACAATCATATGGTTTATGTTCTTCATTTTGTCAGTGTGATGTATCATCTTTATAGATTTGCATATGTTGAATCATCCGTGCATTCCTAGGGTAATCCCTCTGGATCATGGCACATAATCTTTGTCTAATGTTTAATTCAGTTTTCTAGTATTTTTGTATCTTTGTTAATGAGGGACATTGGCCTGAATTTTCTTCTTTTATAATGTCCTTGTCTGGCTTTGGCATCAGGATGATGCAAACACCCTAAAAAGACTTTGGTAGTCAGGACCAGTAGTTAGCATAATGACTATGTCGCTGGACTCCCATGTAGTCAACCATGGTTCGAGTCCTGGACCTGGTGGCTTAAACTCATGCTGGACGTGTGTGTGTATGTGTGTGTGTGTGTGCGCCCAAGATCCCGAGAGGAGAATGGAGGAGAAGAGACTGTGGCGTGGCCATCCCCCTGGGGGGTGATTTCTCACTTTCTGTCTCTCTGTCTCTGTCTTTCTAGCGAGCACATGTGCCCTATAGCAAAGAAAAAAAAAAGAAAAGAAAAGATTTTGGTAGCATTCCTTCCTCTTGGATTTTTTGGAAGAGTTTGAGAAGAATTGATATTAGTTCTTCAAATGTTTGGTAGAATTCAGTAGCAAAGCCATCAAGTACTGTATTTTCCTTTAATGAGACTTTATTACTAATTCAGTCTGTGTGCTTGTTATTGAATCTGTTCAGATAGAAAAGCAATAGAAATTTCTTCATTATGTAATAAGTTGTACGTGTCTAAGAATGTATCCATTTTCTAACTTATGCGATTTGTTGGTTTATAACTCTTCATATTAATCTCTTCTGGTCTTTGTATTTCTATGACCTCAGATGTAATTTATTATCATCTTTCATTTTAAATTTTATTTATTGGGGTATTTTCTCTTTTTTGTTAGTCTAGCTAATGGTTGATTTTGTTTCTTTTCAAGATTACTTGGAAAATTTTTTTCTATTCTCTATTTCATTTATTTCTTCTCTGATCTTTATTACTCTCTATTTTTTTGATGTAGGCATTCATTGCTGTATTATTTTTCTCTCAGAACTGCTTTTGCTCCATCATGTAAGTTTTGAATACATTACATTTCCATTATCATTTCCATTAAGATATTTAAATTCTCTTTTGACTTCTTCATTAACCTATAGGTTATTCAAGGAGCATATTTTAAAATTTTCATGTATTTGTTCAGTTTCCAAAGTACTTCTGTTTTGATTTCTATTTTCACGCCCCTATGGTCATAAAAGCTTGTCGACAGAATTTCCATCCTCTTAATTTTGTTTAGACTTGTTTTATGGTCTAATGTACAATGTATACTAGAGAATATTTTATGTGCACTTAAGAATGTATATTTTGTTGTTTTGAATGTAATGTTCTATATATGTCTGTTAGGTCCATTTGATCTAAATTGTAGTTTAAGTCCAATATTCATGTATTAATTTTCTTTCTGTATGACATTTCCATTGTTAAAAATGGGATATTGAAATCCTCTACTGTTTTTATATTACAATCTAAGTCTTTTTTCAGGTCCTTTAATATTTCCTTTACATATTCACATCTCCAATGTTGGGTGAGTATTTTCAGTTGCTATATACTCTTGATAAATTGCCCCATGCATCATTATATAATAACCTTCTCTGTCTCTTTTTATAGTTTTTGACTTAAAGTTTATTATGTCTGATGTGAATACAGCTACTCCTGCTCTTTTTGGTTGCCCTTTGCAGGGACTATCCTTTTCTATCCCTTCGCATTTAGTCTGTGTGTGTCCTTCAAGATTAGAGTCTTTTGCAGGCAGGATGTGGCTGAACTCTGAGTGTATTTCATTCATTTGGTCCATCTGTGCCTTTGACTGGAGAATTTAATCTATTTATATTTAAAGTAATTACTGATAGGTAAGGACTTACTACTATATTTTGTAATTAATTTCCTGGTTGTCTTATGTATGTTATGTTTCTTTATTCTTCTTTTGCTGTCTTCCTTTGTGACTTGGTTATTTTCCTTAATGGGATCCTTTTTATCTTTTGTATTTCTGTTTTATATCTCTACTATAGACATTTGCTTTGTGGTTACCTCAAGGCTTGCATAATATGCTTTTACTGAAAATAGGCTATTTAAAACTGATAGCAACTTAACTTTGATCTCATTTAACAACTCTACACTTTCACCCCTCCTACATGTACACTTTGTTTTTAATGTCAAAATTTACATCATTCTGTAATTTCTATTCCCAACAACTAATTTTAGCTATGATTATTTTAACAGATTTATCTATTAATCACTATACTAGAGGTAAAATATTTTTTTACACAACACAATTTTAGTCTACAATATTTTGATTTTGACTTTATGTTACTTATCTCACTGACTTTTGCATTTTCATGTTTTATGTTATTAATTAGTAGTCCTTTGATACAGTTTAAAGAGCTTCTTTTAATAATTCCTATAAGGCCAGCCTAGTGGTGATAAACTTTCTTATTTCTAAAGAATAGATTATCCAGTTAGAATATTATTGGCTGGATTATTATTTTTTTTCTTTCATCACTTTGAAAAGTATCACTTCAGTTTTTCCTGGCCTGCAGGGGCTCTGGTGAGATATTCGTTAGTCTTATTCAGACTCTCTTATATGTAATATGTTTCTTTTTGGTGATTTTTATTGTTATTATATTAGGTTGTCAAGAAAGTCATCACGTATTTTTTTATGCAAAATGCATCATGATTTCCTGATGATCCATTTTTTCTATTTTTTTTTTTTTTGAGAGGTTTTCGCCATAGGGCGCATGTACTTGCCAGAAAGACAGAGAGAGACGGAGAGACAAAAAGTGAGAAATCACCCCCCAGGGGGGATGACCACGCTGCAATCCCTTCTCCTCCATTCTTCTCTTGGGATCTTGGGCACGCATGCACATGCAGCTGGCGTGAGTAAGCCACCAGATCCAGGACTTGAACTGAGGTCGACTACATGGGAGTCCAATGACATAGCCATTACGCTAACTACTGGTCCCCCCAGTGTGCCTTTTCAAGCCACCAGGTCTGCAACTCAAACCACGTTCAACCACATGGGAGTCCAGTGTCTTAACCACCATGCCACCTGCTGGCCAGTGTCTTTGCCTTTTGATATTTTTATAATTACATGCCTTGGAGAACTAATTTGATTGGCAGTCTCTGCATTTCCTATACCTGAATTTTAACATCTTTTCCCAGATTTTGAAGGTTTTCAGCCATTATTATTTAAAGAATGATTTATTTAATTTTGTTATTACTGTGATCATTATTTAACTTTCTATAGGGTCTGTGTGCTCACCAGAGAGAGGAGAGAGAGAGAAAGAGAGAGAGAGAGAGGGAGAGTGAGAAAGTAAACTGCCAGATCTGGAACTGGAACTGGGATTAACCATGTGGGAGTTCAGTGCCTTAATCACCATGCCACCTGTTGGCCTCTCAGACATTATTTTATACATATATATATATTTTGGTTCCATTTCTCTCTTTTCTCTTTCTTGGTCATCTATTTGATTAGATCTCTTGAAAGTGTCCTATAACTCCTATAGGCTCTCATTGATATTTTTAATTTTTTTATTTTTGGTCCTCTTACTGGATAATTTCAAATATTCTGTCTTTGAGCTCACTGATTCTTTCTTCTCCTTGATCAAGTCTGATGTTGAAGCTTTCTATTTACTTTTCAATTCAGTGATTCTTCATCTTTTAGATTTATTTTTGTCCATCTTCTCATTTTTATATATTACTTCAAACATTTGTTTTAAATTTCTATTGTCAGAGGACACATGTGTTTGCAAGAGAGAGAAAGGGAGGGAGAGGGAGAGAGAGAGAACCCCCTAATGGGGCTTGATCACGCCACAATCATTTTTCCATCCCACCTGGATTCTCAATATGCATACACATGCAGCTGGCATGTTTTTCAAGCTGCTGGAACTGGGATTTCAACTATTGACAGCTGTGCGGACTCTGACCCCCTATGCACAGCACTTAACCACTGTACTATGGGGCTAGGAGTCATTTTTTATACTTATATTCTTTTAGTTCTCCGAATATCTTTAAAATAAATTTCTATTTTAAGTTTTTCTCTATCGTTTCATAAATCTCCATTTATTTAGAGCCCATGACCAAACTTTGCTAGTTTGTTTTAAAAAAAAGTCATGATTTCCTGATTCTTTATAATCCTGTGTCCTTGATTTTGTGCCTGAACATTTGAGCAGACAGCCTACTCTCCTACCTGTTACAGTTATTCTTTGGCAGGAACAGAACCTCCCTATTTAGTCTAGTCTGCGACTCTCTATGGGCCAGCTGGTAATTGGCCCCAGACAGGGAGAGCTTGCTTTTGAATTCTCTAGATAGCTGGACCTCTGTCTTTGCTCTGATTTCAGGTGGGTTTGCTGGCTGGGTTCTCCTCTCAGGTGAGACCATCGAGGTATATTTGCTGAATGAGCGCTGCAATTGGCTCTGGTTAAGCCAGGCTACAGTGTGTATTCCCGGGCCAGGTGGTGTTGCTATCTGAGGCCTGCAATTGCATAGGGTGCAGGTTGGGCCCTAAGTCACTGCTCTGAATGGACGGAACTTGGGTATGGCAGAAATAGCCCCTGCTTTTACAAGAATGAATTGTAGTGGTCATCTCCCCCCTGGGCAGGATCTTGGAGTGACCTTTGAGACCACATTAAGTGATGTTTAAGCTCCTTTGAGTGTCAGAACTAGCCTTTGTTATCTGCTAAATTATGCTGAGAAGAGTCCCCTGTCCCTGAGGGGGGCTTTGAAATAAGGTCTGAGGCTGAGCCTGGAGGCTAGCTCTTTAAGGATTCAAGCCAAATGGGAGTCCCAACCACTTCTGAGAGGGGCCAGCTCAGCTCTGTGGGCAGGTTCTGACATCAGTAGCACCCTGATTGGGCAGCACAGCCGGCACACAGAGCTACCACCAAGACCTGCAGCTGGTCACGGTGAGCTCTGCCTCCGTGCTTTGTTTCCCCCGGCCTGAGCTGTTCTAGCTGTGCCATAACACTCTGTGTTCCCTATAAGGTGAGATTGGAGTGGGATTCCTGAGAAGTGTCTGGAACGCCCGAGAAACTAGATGTCCGCCTCTCATTCTAGAAGTTGTGAGCCCCAGGACATCCTCTCTGTGTGGTGCTGTGACAACACGGGGTGGGGGAAGGGGTGATGCAGTGAGGCGATGGTTCTTACCCACCCTTCTGGTCTTCGTTTGGTTCTGTGGTTCCCACAGGTGCCTCAGGCTTCCTGCCAAGCATCGGGCATTTGACAGAGATGTTCTCATCTGTGGGTAACTGCTAATTGGATTTTCTGTGGGGAGTTGTGGGGCTTGGGACTCCTTATTCTGCCATCTTTCTGACAGTACTAACTAAATCTTTATTAAATAAGTTAAGCAGTCAATAATAAAGACTATAAAGAGTAACACAATCGTTAATCAAGGAGAAAGGAGATGGAAGAGAAGTCAAGATGGAGGAGTAGAGTCACCCACGTGGAAGACTTGCAGAACTGCTATTGGTTAATTGTATCAACTTTTTTTTTAAAAAGAATTGTTTTATTTCAACTTTATTTATTTATTTAAATTTGACCAGAGAGGGACTGAGTGAGAGAGAGAAAAAGAGAGAAGGAGAAGGAAAGAGAGAAAGCAAGCTGCCGGGTCTGGGACTCAAACCGCAGTCAGTCATGTGGGAGTCCAGAGCTCTTAACCACCATGCCACCTGCTGGCCCCAATTGCACCAACTTTGAATGACTGCATTTATTATGGTGTTTTAAACTAATAATGAATGATGGGCTAGCTACTCATGAAGTCCGAATATGTGGCCACTTTATCCTCTCCTCTCCTCTCCTCTTTTCCATCTGTCCTTACAGTAAGCCTTTGTGAACTGTACTGACCTTTGCATACCTCCTCTCTGAAAACTTGATGGAGACTCACTAACACCAGAACAACAATTATAATAATAATGCAATCCCTGGACTACCTTAATTATTTAATAAGTATTTCCCATATACCTAATATACACTCAGGAAATCACTACTAGTTACAGAGTCATTGTATAAAATACTGTCCCATAAAAAAAATTTATACTTGAAAAGGCAGTTCATTCATCCAAGAACAATAATCGTGTACTACTAGGTAGTATTTGATTAAATACAAATTGAGAGAAAAAGACAAAAGAGATTTATATTCAGTGAAGGTGATCTCAGTGTGAGCCAAAGGCTTTAAAGAAAGCTTCAAGGAAGAGATGATAATAATAGGAACTCTGAAATATTTTATTATTTCTACAGAGTTAATATTTCTACTTGGAGTTCAGCCCAACAATAAAGCCAGGCTGTACTGATCTATGGATGGTGCCATTTAAAAATCCAGAAAAAGAATTGGGTCTTAAACTTAAATTAGATGGGGCCAGAAGGTGGCGTGGAACTTAAGGCATTGAATCCCACATGGCCAGTGGTGCAGTTCAAGTCCTAGACCTGGCAGCCTAATAATCATGGCATGTATGTGTGTGTACATGTCCAAAATCCTGAGAGAATGGAGGAGAAGGGATTGTGACATGGCTGTCCCCCTTGGCAGGTGATCTCTCTCTCTCTCTCTCTCTCTCTGGTGAGTGCACATACCCTATGACAAAAACCTAAAAAAATAAATAAGGTGATTTTATGTAGAAAACTTAGAAATCAGGGCTGGCAAGTGGCTTGGTGGTTAAGGGTGCTGGACTCCCACATGGCCAACTGTGGTTTGAGTCCTGGACCTGGGGGCATACTTTCTCTCTCTCTCTCTCTCTCTCTCTCTCTGTCTCTCTCTCTCACACACACTTCATCCCTCTCTGGTCAAACTGAAATAAATAAATGAACGAATAAATAAAGTTAAATAAAATAATTTTTAAAAACTTAGAAATCATTACTCTTATTCTTAAAATAATAACAAAGAAGATAAACAAAATGTATAATATTTTAAAAGAATTATTTATTTTACTTTGTTTATTCATTTATTTATTTTTAGTTTGAACAGAGAAAGACACAGAAAGAGAGAGAGAAAGTGAGAAAGCAAGCCACCAGGTCCTGGACTTGAACTGAGGTCGGCCATGTGGGAGCATCCAGCACCTTAACCACCATGCTACCTGCTGGTCCCCCAAATGTATAATATTTTATGGATACCTTGGAGAACTGAGATCGCCAGGTAAATTAACAACCCATCAAAACTGCACATACTGGTAAAGACCAGAGAGTCTCATGCAGAATTATGTGTTTACTGCTAGAGAAGGCATAAACTGAACCATTAAAATGGTAATTTTTTATGTTTTGAAAGATTTTTGCTTATAGGGCATGTGCATTCATCAGAGGAACAGAGAGAGACAGAGACAGAAAGCAATAAATCATACCCCAGAGGGATGACTACACCACAATTCTTTCTCCTCCATCTCCTCTTGGGATTTTGGGCACACACGCACAGGCACCTGGTGTGAGTTTTAAGCCACCGGGTCCAGAACTCCAACTGGGTCAACTACACGGGAGTCCAGTGATGTAACCATTATGCCATGTGCTGATCCCAACTTAAATGGTAATTTTGATTAATTTTAGGAGGCTCAGGGAACACTCTCTGGGAATTAGAAATTCCTGAGAGTTGCAAGAGTTTTGTCTCCAGACAGCACGCTTTGTGGGCTTTATCTCCAACAGTGCACAGGGTCCTTAGAGTGAAAGAACAGTCATGGCTCCGGCTGTGGGAAAGGAAGAAGAGTAACTGGCATACAATTCTACCTGAGTGTTATTCACATCTTTTCTGGGGAAAAGATTTATCAGAGCCAGTCCCACCTACTCACTCTGACATTCCTATTTCATCTGACTAGGTCACATCCCAAGAATATAGTTTCAGTTTCTGATGCGTTCCCTGTAAATACTGCAACTTTCTTCATTTTTGAAGTGAATGGGTATGGGAGACTAAGGACAGTGGAAAATGGTTCACAAGCTCGCCAAAAAACCCAGATTCAATTATAAAATGAAAGAAGTGGTTTCACCCTATTCCTTACCACCAGGTTAACAGGGCTCCAGCACAATAGCGGGTCACAATGATAAGAGCCACAAGATTTAAATTCTCCCTGACAAGGAGGACTAAGGGACTTCCCAAATTAGTAGAAGAGACAAGAAACAAGGACACTAGGGGCAAACAAGGTCTCTTTTCCCTTCAGAGGAAGAAAACATCAAACACAGTTCAACTCCTCTCCATATGAACATCAGACTTCACAGTAAATGGCTACTTCTCCGTTTCTGTTATCCAATAAACACATCATACTCAGCTTTAAACAAAAACTATAAAGTATGCTAGAAGATTAAAAAAAAATTAATTTGAGGGGACAATGCAAGAATCAGGAGGAGCTTTGGGTATGACACAGATTTTGGAACTATGAGACAGAGGATTTAAAATAGCTATAACTAATATTTTAAGAAGTCTAACAGAAAAAGTAGACAATATGCAAGATAGATGGGTAATGGTAGTAAAAATGCAAATTTTAAGAAACAATCTGAAGGAAACTGTAGAAGTCAAAAACACTGTAATAGAAATAACATTTTTGGGACCAGCAGTTAGTGTAATGGCTATGTTGCCGAACTCCCATGTAGTCAACCGCGGTTCAAGTCCTGGACCAGGTGACTTAAACACATGCTGGGCGTGTGTGTGTGCATGCCCAAGATCCTGAGAGGAGAATGGAGGAGAAGGGATTGTGGCATGGCCATCTCCCCGCCGCCCCCCGCCCCCCGGAGGTGATTTCTCGCGTTCTGTCTCTCTCTGTCTCTCTGGGTGAGCGCATATGCCCTGGAGCAAAAATCTGCAAAAAAAAAATAAATAAATAATAACATTTTTGATGATAAGTAATTTAAAAAGTTCTCTGGGTACAAGGGAAAATTATGGGTCAGGAACTGGGATTTATACACAGAAAAAAAAGTGCATCAGAGAAGGAATTAATGAAGGTAAAATAAAATATTTTACAGTATTTTTCTTACTTTAAAATTATATAAAAGTAATTGCTTAAAGTAATGATAATACAAATACATTGGGTGAGTATGCTGTATCACTGAGATAAATGACAGTTATGTCATGAGAGATCTTCTCTTCTATCAGCCACACTGCATGTGATGTGGTACAGTGCTATTTGCAAGTGGACTTAGATTACTGACAACATATATTGCAAATTCTTTTGGTAACCACTAAAAGTTTTTTAAAGAAACGTAATTGCTATGCTAAGAGATGAGATAAAATAAAATTTTGTAAAATGTTGATTAAAACCAGACAAGATAGAAAAATAGGATTACTTTCTGGTATCCTTATCACTACTGTGAAGTGAGAAAAAGTAAAGAGTCCGTTTGTTCCAAAAAGGGGGCCTAGAGACTGTTACAGAAACCAAACTCAGACAATCAGGAGTGGTCAACATGGCGGTCATAGTATGTCTCAGTATAGTCTTGAGACATCATTAAAAGCGTAGTTTTTCCAGACCAGCAGATGGCATAATGGTTACATTGCTGGACTCTCAACGAGTCTCGGACTCGATGACTTAAAAAAACTCACACCAGGTGCGTGTGCTTGTATGCCCAAGATCCCAAGAGGAGAATGGAGGAGAAGGGACTGTGGAGTGATCATTCCCCCTGGGGGATTATTTCTTGCATTCTGTCTTTCTGTCTCTCTCTGTCTGTCTGATGAGCACACATGCCCTATAACAAAAAAAAATCTCTCTCTAAAAATAAATAAATAAATGAAAACATAGTTTTTCGTTTTTCTAAGATGGTTTATCAAACATCTCTTTATCCTTGTTCTCTAAGCATTCAGATGACCAACAGACATTTTGTTGCTGCTGCAAAACCTACCAAAAACAAAAACAAAAACAAAAACAAAAAAAGGTGTCAAAGAAAAAGCATCAGATGAAAAAAAAAGTGAGATAGAAAAAATAAAGTCATATTGCACATGGAAAGTGAACCTGAGGATGATGCCTATCTAAAATGCTTATACCCAAGACAGATATATAAAGTGGAGAAAGCTATTCACATACTTATTTCAAATTCTGGACTTTACTAATCTGAAGCAAGGTATTTATCTTGATTTGACATTGGATATAGCACTAGGAAAGAAGAAAAATTGGAACCATTTTCCAGTGTTCTTAGTCTTCCATACCCATTCACTTCAGAAATTAATAAAGTTGCAGTATTTACAGGGAATGCCTCAGAAATTGGAATAGCAGAAGAAAATGGAGCTGTGTTTGCTGGAGGAACTAATCTGATTCAGCAGACTTTGGAAGATGAAGTTCATGCAGACTTTCATGTAGCTGTTCCAAAAATAATGTCTGAGTTCAATCCATTAAGGAAGAAACTGAAAAAAAAATTTCCAAAGCTTATTCCAAATTCTATAAGCCATGGCTTCACCAAAATGCTTGAATTATTTAAAACTGGATGTGAAATTAAAGTTGGTGAAGAAAGGGAGAACTTTCTTGAGACCAAAATAGCCACATTGGACATCAAGTAAGCAGCGAGCTGCAAATCTGCAAGCAGTTATCAGAGGTTTGTAGGCATAGACTGCTGATTTGGGTACCTTTGTGGTACGTGCTTTCCTTTGTAGTTCAACAAGTGAAGGTTTATTACTAAACATTGATCCGTTGTTACCTAAACAAGTAGAAACTGAAGAAAGTGGAAACAAACAAACAAACAAAAAACCAAACAAATGAAAAAAACACCTGTCTAAATCGTTGAATTGTGAAATTAGTTTCAATGGATTAAGAAACAACAGAGAAAATTATAAAACCACATAATTTCTACATTTGGTGTCTTATTGTTTCTGTCTTTCTTTCTTTCTTTTTTTTTTTTTTTTTGTGGAGGGGTTTTTGTTACAAGGCGGATTTGCCTCAGAAAGATGGAGAGAGACAGAGAGATAGAAAGTGAAAAATCATCCCCCAGGGGGATAGCCACGCTGTAATCCTTTCTCCTCCATTCTCCTCTCAGTATTTCGGTCATGCACGCACACGTGCCCAGTGTGAGTTTAAGC
This sequence comes from Tupaia belangeri chinensis, assembly GCF_000334495.1. NCBI lineage: Eukaryota > Metazoa > Chordata > Mammalia > Scandentia > Tupaiidae > Tupaia > Tupaia belangeri. The sequence goes on along the minus strand of NW_006206042.1, from coordinate 2,125,596 downwards.
CACCGGGTTTGGGACTCGAACTGCAGTTAACTAAATGGGAGTCCAGCAACATAGCCATTATACCAACTGCTGGTCTCATCAAAATTTGGTGAGTTAAAACAACAAAAAATTGGGGAAGGAGGAGGACCATAACATGGCAAGACCCTGCCTTTAAAAAGAGAAATTATTTCTTTACCGTTATAGAGGCTAGAAGTCTGAAATCAAAGTGATTCCATGGAAAGCTCTAGAAAACACCCCTCTGCCTCTGTGTCTGGTGGTGTCTATTGTTTCTTGCCCTGTTGGAAACGGAGCACTAATCTTCACCTTTGTCCTCTATTCCTTCCATTCACCTTTATCTCTGCTGTTTCTTATAAAGATGGCTGTCATTAGATTTAATGCAGTTCACATTTTATTCTGAGCTCTTTACCTTAATTATATCTGAAAAGACCCTTATTCCAAATAAAGTGCATTCGGAATGGACCTATCTTTTAGGTGAGTGCCATTCAAACCACTGCAACAATTATGGCACGTTCTGGCTCTGACCCACTGTCCAGGTTTCACCCGGTGAAAGTCACTAAATTATTCCCTGTATCTCAAATGTCCTCAAAGAAATTGTATTTTTATCTTCTGAAAGGTAACATAGGCTAACCAGATGTCAACTTTCATTGCTTTTGCTTAGAATTACCCAACTGTTTGATAGCACTTACTGAAAGCCTTTGATTTCTTTTCAAAAAACAAGAACAGTAGTTAGTTAAGATGTACAGCTCAAGGATATTACCAGAGACATCATTTTCACCAAAGAACATACAATTCGATGTACATTAGACAGTATTAAGGAGAAATTTTAAACATATTGTTTAGTGGGAAAAAAAATTAACTGCAGTTTAAAAAGCTTAAAAGTTCATGTACTTCTAAATGTGCAGAAACAAACTCAGAACCGTGGTCTAAATTCTCAACTGTGAGTGAGACCAAAGTGAACCTGGGAGCTAGGAGGCAAGGAGGTGAGGGGAGCTTCTTTTACTGTTTACTCTGTGGTTGTATTTTTAGAATCTGAATCATTTAATCTGCTAGTCATATCATTGAAAAACAAAAATATTTTTCAGTGAAAAAAATCAAAACCTTTGCAAACCAGGAGGAAACAATAAAAAGGGCTCTTTTAAAAAGACAATAAACTTAAGATCATAATCTAGTAAGCATACTGTCTGTATTTTATGACGGGCACTTAACACCTAATTCTAATGGTCAATGTAAACAAACAGAAGGGCCCTCCCACTAAAGTAAACCAGCTCCTCACACCGTGGGACTCACTTCATCTTAACCGCAAATTTCAATGAGAAAATGTTTCATCAGCAATTCCTGTGAATTTTGTTCTGACAGATGGGGAAGCCACATTGTGCTTGCAAGCCTCATTTTGGATAGTGTCTGCTCTTTACCCCTACCTCCCCAAAAGCCAACGAAGTCATTTGAAACAAACAAACAAAAAATTGGTAGCAGTTTCTAGATTTAAGAGGAACAGTTATCTCCAATGTTTGGTACGCCTCTCTGCTAATGAAAGTTGGTGGCAACATGCATCTCTGCTTATGACTTAATTAGGATGAAAAATCAGAAAGACCCTGAAGAATGAGTATTTTGTCTGAATGGAGGAGGAAATCATACTGAGGAAATCAAGAAGAATTTTTTAGGGAGAGAAAAGAACAATTCTTTGTGGATGACAGTAGAAATGAAGGTATTATATCCACTTGGTAAGCCACAGCTATAATCCAAAGCACTTATTAATGACTGAGAAACAATAGATAACCTACCCAAAGCAAAATAAGACAAAACAAAACTGGGTGTCCTGTACGAGCGAGAATTGGAGTTCAGTTCTGAGAGGCCGGGCAGTTTATGGAAGATAGTAATTTGAATAGTTTGTGTGTAAAGAATTTCAGAAGTAAACTACTTCCCAGAATCACTTAGAATTATTCTAAGACCTGGCACTTGGACCAGAGCCCGCATGCCCCCAAGCTCCTGACACGGTGCACCTAACACTGCCCATTCTGCTTCTTCATGCTGACGGCTCCTTTCTGTCTTTCCCAAGAGGAAAACCAATTAAAAGCACACGTGCATGGAAGAGTTCAAGCTTCTCCTCCTATTGTTCACTGATTTTCCTTCCAGTACCCTAGGGTAGATAATCTCAATATTTACCAAAATATTCTTCTTGTTAGATGTCTGCTGGAATCTATGTGTGACATACATAGTTACCCAAAATGTCAGCTGATAATTACTTAACGTTGTTCAAACCTACCATTATATGTCTGACGGGAAGTCCACAATCCTCTTAAGATTTTTGCAAATTCATAAGGCTTTCTTACGCTTGCTGCTAGTTCTGAGTTCTTAATTCCACTTGATCTCCCCTGCCCTTATTTCTGGCAGCTGTTGTCTCTTGATCCCACAGCAACATGGAAAAGGAACCCAGCCTATTTCCTTGTTTGCCACAAAGTGGCAGGCAACCAGTAACCTGTGTTTAATAAGCAGACGATGTAGTAGGAGGGGGCAGGAAAAGGTTACATTATAGTATCATAATGCAAACTGTTTTAATATTAATATCTGCTCATTCTTAAAATTCTTCAATTCCCTCTAGTCATTATAAACCATCATTGTACTGCCTTTCTCCATAGGTTGTGGTCTATGCCACATTGTCCAGTTTTTTCAACACCTTCTCTGTCACCTCTCTACTTCCAGAGAACTATCAGATGTAGGTCATTTTTATGCCGAAGAGTTTAAAACTTCTTCATTTATTTATCCTTCTATAAACAATGACCTGGAGTATTCAGGAAGGGAGAGAAAGTGGGAGCTCAACACTGTTGCACAAAGTGACCTAAACAAGTATTTTGTTAAAGAAAGGACAGTTTACTCCAGAGGATACGGACAAGCATTAATACTTGAAAAGAGAAATTGCTTCAATAGCATATTTTAAATGCCATTTTTTTGTTCTTGTTAGATGTCGACCATAGTATTCTGAGGCAAGAACCTAAAATGAGATCCTAAAACCAAGTTTGTTTGTTTTAATATGAAGTAAAATAGGTAGATAAGAATTTGAATTCTGTTCTTTGTACAGGTTACTAACAGGAGTGGATTCAGGTTTTGAATATCTGAGAATGAATGTTTAGTTAAAATGAGAGAAAAAATGGTTTCTTATAAAGGGGTCTGTACAAATGAGAGATGTATGTTTTATTAAATTCTTAGGCAATCCACTTCTGAGCTTGAAGGGAATCTTAATACTATAAGTTCTTTCCATTCAACTAAGGATCAGCTAGGTACATAAACTTAACTATAACAAAGCAATGCCATCTTCTTTTTAAAAAAATATTTTTTGAGAGATTTTTGCTATAGGGTGCGTGTACTTGCTGGAGAGACAGAGACAGAAAACGAGAAATCACTCCTTAGGGAAGATGGTCACACCACAATCTCTTCTTCTTCATCTCCTCTTGGGGTCTTGGGCATGTATGCACACATACCTTGTGTGAATTTTAAGCTGCAAAGTCCGGGACTGAAACCATGTCCATTGTGGGAGTCCAGCGACGTAACCATTACACCATCTGCTGGTCCCTAAAAAGAATAATCTTATTTAACTTTATTATTACTTTTTCCTTTGACCAGAGAGAGAGAGAAAGAGAAAGACAAAGAGAAAGAGAAAGAGAAAGAGAGAGAGAAAGAGAGAGAGCGAGAGAGAGAGAAAGAGAGAGAGCGAGAGAGAGAGAAAGAGAGAGAGCGAGAGAGAGAGAAAGAGAGAGAGAAAGAGAAAGTAAACTATCAGGTCTAAGAGTTGGACGGCAGTCCAGCACCCCAGCCTGTGGGAATCCAGCACCCCAACCAACAGGCCACCTACTGGAACCCATCTTCTTTTTCTTAAGTTTATTTATTTATTCTCTCCATGATATAAAGAGAAAAATAGAAATAAGCATCCCCAACAGGGTTACCACACCATGACCCAATCCCAGCCTCAGCCAGATAGAAGCACAGGCAACTGTGCATGAATCCAGTGTGTATAGTAAAATCTCTGGGTGTGAACCTGGGGCATTCCCACGGGGCTCAAACATTGCTAAGTACTGCTTTACCACCATTGTACTGTGACTGACCAAAAGGAACCATCTTCTAAACTAGTCTAACTGAGGACACCGGAGATACCCTATTGTATTTGTAGAAAACGTTTATACAACCTTGACATTGGTTAATTTACTAAAAATTGACATAACTGGGACAGAACTTAGTGGAAACTTCTCCCGCATGTTGGCCCTGCTTTTAAAATCCTGTTTAATAAACAATCTTCTTGAAAAATAACAAATCAAGTAGTATTTTAATTAAAAATAATGATTATCAATACCAATGTATTAAACTCTTAATAAAACTTAAACACTGAGTTAAGAATTTTCCATGCATTATGACATTTAGTCTTCACAACAACTCTTTGACATACGTACTGTTCTTACTCTCTAGTCTACATGTAAGGATACTGAGGCTCACAGTTTTTTGTTCTCCCAAGATTGTAGAGCCTGGGTCAGTTTCTAGTCAAAATGATTTGTGATGACAGAGACCAAATGCTGATCATTACACAATACTGTCTTTTGACTGACAGGAAGCTCAGTATCTCCCTGAAAAGCCTACTTTATCTTTAGCACTCTGAGAGAAAGGGAGACGTTTTTACATTGGTGTTAAATTTATTTATCAGTAAACTTGGTCTGACCAATCTGGGCTGTAAAGAACAGGGTTAGCCCTCATCTGGTGTTACTTACTTCTAGGTCTCTTCTAGGTAGTTCTGTTTTAGTCTTCTTTTGGCTCTTCCCTAGACAGCAGCTATAGGAAGGCAGAGACTCCATCGTGTTCTCTGCTGTATTTCCAGCATCTGGAATAGCACTTCACTATGAAAGAGGAAGGATGAGAGATGCGCTGCAAAACATAGCATTTCTGCCAAAAGGATATAACTTGAATCTGATCATACAGACTCTTCAGATAAATCGAAGCTAAGAGATATTTCACAAAATAACTAGCCTATCCTTTTCGAAATACTGATGTCATGAACTACAAGAAAAGACTGAAGAAATGCTCTAAACAAAAAAAAAGACTAAGGAGATATGACAATAGCAGACAATAGATAAACTGGATTTTCTTTTGCTTTTCTTTCTTTTGATACTAATGGAATAACTTTTTTTTTTAAAGCATGTAGAGGGGACCAGCAGTTAGCATAATGGCTATGTCACTGGACTCCCACGTAGTCTACTGCGGTTCGCGTCCCAGACCCAGTGGCTTAAAACTCACACAGGGCGCGTGTGCGTGCATGCCCAAGATCCTGAGAGGAGGATGGAGGAGAAGGGATTGTGGCATGGCCATCCTCCCTGGGGGGTGATTTCTCACTTTCTGTCTCTCTGTCTGTCTGGCGAGTGCACGCGCCCTATAGCAGAAACCTCAAAAAAAAAAAAAAAAAGAAAGAAAAAGTATGTAGCTTCACTAGGTTAATTGCATTAATGTTAGTTTCCTGATTTTGATAATATTGAGTTATTGTGTAATACAATACTTCCTAACCTTTTTCTTTTTCATTATTTTCCATCCAAGGAGATAAATTAATCAACTAAGTGACATTTAAATAAAATCAATTTTGCCCTAATAAGAAAAATTAATTACTAAGAAGTAAGATTTTGTCAGGTAAAGTTGAGCTTTGGATAACCATATGTCATTACGATATCTAAGATTTGTTTGCTCATAGAACCAATTGTATTGCCTGCTTGGGATGCCCTATTAAGAATGCATCATGTTAGAGAATATTTGTGCCTTTAAGAAATATACACTCAAGTATTTAGGGCTAAAACACAATCATATCTGCAACCAAATTCCAATGGTTTAAACAGTATGTAGATAAAAATGTGTGCATTTGTATGTGTGAAGAAAAAGAGAAAGGGGGAGGGAGAGAGAGAGAGAGGAGAGAAAGAAACAGAGAGGGAGGATATAAAGCAAATATGGTAAATATTAACATTTGGGAAAAATAGGTAAAAAGTATGTGGGCCATAAAGCCCAACATATAGACCAAAGGAAAATAGAGAGCCCAGAAATAAACCCTGAACATACATTAATTTTCAACGAGGGTGCTAAGATAATTAGAAAAGAACATTTCAAAGAATTGTGCTGGGAATATAGATACTCACATGCAAAAGAATGAAGTTAGACCTTTACTTTGTACCATAGACAAAATTTCATTTAGAATAAATTAAAGACCCAAGTGTAAGACCTCAAACTAAACAATTACCTTAGAAGACTGAGAAAAAAACTTTATGGCAATGCATTTGTCAACAACTTCTTGGATATATACTAAAAGTGCAGGCAACAAAAGAGAATAATTTAATCATTAAAATTAAAAACTTTTCTGCATAAAAGGAAATCATCAAGTTAGTAAAAAGACAACCTATGGAATGGGAAAAACATTTGCAAAGTATGTATATTAATATCTGATAGGGGATTAATACCTAGAATATACAAAAACCCTCCTTCAACTAAAAAATAAAGCAACTGAAAAGTGAGCAAAGAACTTAAACAGTTATTTCTCCAAAGAGGATATACAGATAGCCAATATAAGCACATGAAAAGACACTCAGCACCACTAGTCAACAGAAAAATGCCCATTAAACTCCAGTGAAATACCACTTCACATCCTTTAGGCTGGTTATTAGTTCAAAAATAAAACAAAACAAAAAACGGAAACAAGAATGGAAAATAGAAAATAAATTTTAGTAAGCATGTGAAAAAATTAGAACCTTTGTGTTTCATGGGGATTCCTTAAAAATTTAACAAGAACTACCATATGATTCAGCAATTCATCATCTAATTATATTCACAAAAGAATTGAAAGCAGGGAGCCAAACACATACTTGTACTTGATGTAGCATAGTCCCAATAGCCAAAAGTTGGAAACAACCCAAATGTCCATCAACAGATGAACAGAAAAATAAAATTTGCTCTTATACACAGTAGAATATTATTCCTTCTTTAAAAAAAGTAAAATTCTGATACAAGCTATAACATGGATAAACCTTAAAAGCATGTTAAGCAAAGTAAACCAGACACCAAAATACAAGCATTTTATGATTCATTTAAAATAAAATATTCAGAATAGGCAAATCAATACAGAAAATAAGTGTTTCTGAGATGTGGGGGAGGGGCTGGCAGATGGCATGGTGGTTAAAAGCACTGGACTCCCACATGGCCACTGTGGTTTGAGTCCCAGACATGGTGGCTTATTTTGTCACTTTCCCTCTCTATTTCTCTCCCTCTCTCTCTCTTTCTTTGATCAAATTGGAAAATAGTAATAATAATAATAAATAAAGTTTTATTAAAATAATTCTTAAAAAAGGGATGTGGTGGAGAAAAATATTGAAAGTTACTGTTTAGTTTATATAGTTTCTACTTGAGATGATGAAGAGGTTATGAAAATAGATAGTAATCATTTAAAAACATTGTGAATATACTTAACATCATTGATATACACTTCAAAATGTTTGTGCCAGGTGGTGGTGCAACTGAACCCATATGGAAAAGGTTCTAGATTGGAATCCTGAGAACTTTCCAAGTCAGACAGCTGTGTAAGCTTGTGAACCGGATTGGCTGAGACTGGAGCTGGATTACAGTGTGAGGAATTTGTTGGAGGTGCCTATCTCTCCGTCTTGCTCCCTGTATTTCTCTCTCATAAAACAAACAAATAAGTAAAATTTCAACATTACAATCATTTTAAATGGTTAAAGTGGTAAATTTTATACATATTTTATCACAATAAAGCATTTTTTAAGTATATAGAAAGTATTTTGTACTATTCTAGCAACTTTTCTGTTAGTCTGAAATTACGATATATCAACATAAAAAGTTGTAAGAATACAAGAGGGACCAACAGGTGGTGTGGTGGTTAAGGAGCTAGACTCCCACTTGGTCAACCACAGCTCAAGGCTCAGACCTGGTGACTTAAAAATCGTGCTAGGTGTGTGTATGTGCATGCCCAAAATTCCAGGAGTAGAATGGAGGAAAATCACCCTGCTGGTGGTGATTTCTCAGTTTCCCTATCTCTCTGTCTCTCTAAGTGAGTGAACATGCCCTATGACAAAAACAAACAAATAAAAAGACACACACACACACACACAAAAGAAAAGAATATGAAGAAAATCTGACTGATCACAATGATGTTATCACAATAAATGGTACATGTCACCTTTGAGAAGAGCATGTAGTCCTGCAGGACAAATTCCAAATCTCCCTATTAAATTTGGGGATGCTTTATCAAATTTGTCCCCAAAAGAATTCCACTGCTGCCCCAGGGCGATCTTTGTCTTCTGTTCTATTGAACTTCCCTTTTTGACCTGGGACCCATCTTCCACTTGGGTCCAGCATCACCAGCATCAGGAAAATGCACTTTTCCAGATGAAGACAGAGCTTGACTAGGACACATAGATTAAGGCAAGAGGGGCTTAGTGTGGCTTGACAATGCCCTCACAATGTACAATTGACAGATTGTGCTTTTCAATTTTATGAGAATATAGAAAGAACTTATTGTCTGGGTTGGTTCCATGACCTAGTACTTAAAAGAGCCGGATCCTACATGGTTGATAGCCTAGTTCAAGAGCCAACCTCAGTAGACTGAAAAACACACTAGATGTGTATGTGTACATGTCCCAAATCCCAACAGGATGAAGAGAGGAGGAGGGATTATGTAACTACCACTTCCCCCAACATCACCCTCCCTTCCTTCCTGCCATGCCCCTCCCCCAATGCTCAAGCGTGAGTGCCCTGTGGAAGATAAATAAAAAATAAACAAATGGCTTATTGTTTTGGTTTGGGTATATAGAGAAAGAGACTTTAGCCACAGATGTTGTTGATGTATGGGATTTCTCTAGAATTGGGACATGTAAACAGTATCTGTAGATAAGGGATAAGATAAAATTATCTTACCAATTTACCATTGGCCATATGTTAATTTCATTATCTCCAAATGGGGCTTATTACACATGAAGTTACATAGGGCCTACAGATCTATTTTATCTTATTTATACATGATAGAAGAATAAAAGATCTTACAGGGTAGATTCTTTTCCCTAACTTACTGTTTGGTTTCATCAACTCAATTCCAGTGACACAAAAAAGGTTGATTTATTGAATATAATAAGCAAAGAGAGCCAACAATCATTTATCTCTCTCACACCTGGTTCACCTTTAAAGTGAGAAAGTTCTCCCTGTAGGGTTGGATGTGGCTAATGTGGTTAATAAATGTAAAGTTATTTCGTTTGGACTATGACCTGGTTTTCCTGAGTCTCTGCCATTCTGCTTTGAGTAAGAAGTAAAAACCTGACTGATGCAACTACGTTTGTGTCATATCCTCTCCAAGCCCCAACAACCTGCTCATTAAAAAGAGTCAAACTTTGCTGGTTCAATGTCCTTAAAATGGTCATATCGGATGCTGCAGCTCAAATCTCACAGACTCATCCTCTTTTAAGGCAGAGGTAGAGATTTAGTCACTAGGCACTCATTTGCTTAATTTTGTTCCAGAAAAAAAAAATGGAATTAAACATCCTTTTGGTCAGGTCTGACTGATAATACACATTAATCTCTAATTTACTCTAACTTACTTAGCCAAAACACTAACTTCCAAACAAAGAAAATCCAGTTAAACTTTGGTTCTCCCTTCTATATATACATATGTTTGTACATACATTTTTTTTTGAGAGAGAGAGAGAGACAAATAGAAAGTAGTACTTGTTACCCTACTTCACAAAGAACAAAATGAACAAACAGGGGTGAAATGACTCACTCAGGGCTGCATCTAAGTCAGTAGCAGGACTGGAAACAACACGCAAGTAATACAGAAGGGCATTTATTATCTTTTCTGCTTAAGTGTTTACTCTTAGCATACCTTTAAGGCATACTAAATAATGTTTTGACACATACAAAGCGAAGTAGTTACAACAAGTAGATAATTTAACATATCCATCACCTTCCATTTCTCCGTGTAGTATGTGTGTGGTAAGATCACCTAAAATGTGCTCTTTTGGCAAATTCTTAATATAGAATACAGTATTATTTGCTGTAGCTCTCCTGCATGTTAAATGTCTAGACTTACTTATCCTACATAAGATGTTAGCACTGTGTGACTTATCCCTCTTTTCCTAGCCTTCTTAATCTGGGTGAATGCCATATTTTACTGTGCTTCCACATATTTGGCTTTTTTTCTTTGGATTTCACAAGTAAGTGAGGTCACGCAATATTTTTTCTTCTGTGTCTGTTTTATTTCTGTCATCATAATATTCTCCAGGTTCATCTATATTATCCCAAATGACAGGATCTCTTTCTTTAAGGCATTCATTCATTTACTCACTGACAGATGCCTAGACATTTTTTGGTGATTATCTTGGCTATTAGTATTCAGTGCTTCTCTTTGAAGTACTGATTTTATTTTCCAAAGGGGTTATTTGATAATACAGTAGTTTCTATTTTTATTAAATGTTTGAGAGATTTTTGCTATAAGGTGCTCCCCAGAGAGACAGAGAGAGAAAGAAAGAAAGAAATAACTCCCTGGGGGGATGGCCATGCTGCAATTCCTTCTCCATTCTCCTCTCAGAATATTGGGCACACATGCACATGTGCCTGGCATGAGTTTCAAGCTGCCAAGACTGGGACTTGATCCTTAGTCAGCCATGTGGGAGTCCAGCATCTTAACACTGTGCCACCTCCTGACCCAGTTTCCATTTTAAAGTTTTTGAGGAAACTCTACACTGTTTTCCATAATAGCTGTTTAATTTACATTCTTACCAGTAGTATACAAGGATTTCCTTTTTTTTAAACATCTTTATCAACACTTGTTTTTCTTGCTTCTTTTTGTTAATAGTCATCCTAACAGATGTAAGGTAATATTTCACTAGGCATTTTGTTCTTTTGTATTTTAATGAGAGAGAGAGAGAGAGAGAGAGAAAGAGACGTATTTTCAGCAAGGTCTCTCCATGCCAGGATCCACATGCCCCACCCTCCCCATTAGCAAGGATTATAGACAATCCCTGCTGTACCTGGCTGCTTTAGACTGATTTGGGAACTGAACCAGGCCTGCAGGATACCACCTGCCTTCCTCCACTACCTGTACTACCTCAGCTGGGCTTTATTGTGCTATAGATTTGCATTCTCCTGACGATTAGTGATGCTGAGTACCTCTTCATTTACTTCATATACCTGTAGGACATTTGTAGATCCTCTTTGGAAAACTGTCTAGCCAGGACCTTTGCCAGTTTTTTAATTGGGCTATTTGTTTTCTTGCTGCTGAGTTGTGTTAGTTCCTTACATATTTTGAGTAATGACCCTTTACCAACTTTGTGGCTATTTCTATAGGCTGCTTCTTCATTTCGTTTATGTTTTTCCTTTGCTGTACAAAAGCTCTGTAGTTTTACATAGTCCTACTTGTTCATTTTTACTCTTGTTGCATGTGCTTTTGTTCCAGCTGATAGGAATCAAGTATAGATGAAAAATATATATGGAAATGGATATAATATTTTTTTCTTGGGCCAGCCAGTGGCATGGTGGTTAAGGCTGCTGGATCACACATGGCCGACTGCATGGTTGGAGTCCCAGATGAGGAGGCTGAGCGTGCACACATGTGTGTGTGTGTGTGTGTGTGTGTGTGTGTGTGTGTGCCCAAAATCCCCAAAGGAGGGAAAGATGGAGGAGAAGGGATTGCAGTGTGACTATCCCCTTGTATGTGGTGGTGGTGGGGGGGGGCTTTCTCACGTTCCATCTCTCTATCTCTGTCTGGTGAGTGCACATGCCCTCTAGAAAATTTTAAAAAAGAAATGACTTTTCCTCCTTGAGTACTTGTTTCAGGTGCTGCAATTGCCCCACCTCTTGTAATTTCTCATTTTCTGTTTTCACCCTGAGGAAGAATAACATGTCAAACAAAGAACCTGGCTTTGTGTCTTTAGGAGGGCACAGCCTCTCTGGCATATTTTATCTGTACTTCCAAGTCCTGGGATGTTGTAAAAATATGAAGGACTGATATCTCACTGGGAAATTGACATTGTTCACTATGCTGGTTGACTGTGGACTTAGAAATGCAAGTGAGGGAGAAGACCCTGTGTTTCTTGACCTTGTTCCCTTAACATGGAGTCTATTGACAACCTCCATGTGGATATCAGCAGAGCAGATCTTAGTGGAGGTCAGGACTACTTGCTCATGACTCAGTCACTCATTGCAGTATGAGTAGTTTTGACCACTAAACCTCTTCACATGTTTTTTATTCTTTGTCACAAATTAGTTTCATATCCATCCATAGTAGGTCATTGGTTAAAGTTACAAATCATTAGGAGCATTCATGTTGAAATATAATTACCTAATGAGGAGCATAAATATGATCACCAAAAATTCACATGAAGATTATCTTGAAAATTAAAGATAATCATGTCAAGGAAAGTCATAAAATTATATATTGGACATCGTGTATCGATCATACCATGGTAATATTTCCCTAATTCTTTCTACAAGTAGTAACATTATGGATATAAGCAGAAATTCACCCTATTCTTCTCCCTTCCTATCTTCCTCTAACCTCAGAGGTAATAACAATACGGAATGTATGTGGATTATTCCTTTCCATGTTTATACCTTACTACACAGTCTGTATCTCTAAATATATAGTATGATTTTAAGGTTACCTATGTATTCTTTTGAAATTTATCCATATTGATTGTCAAGAATATCTTAATCTAGTAAATATTTAATATAGTACATTGAAATGTCTTTAGCACTTAATTAAACCCTTGGAAAGTAAATGTGAATATTATTTGGGAAAAAAACAATTTTTAGGCTTTAAATATCAGAGACAAAATCAAAATTATCAAAGAAATTTTCATACAGTTTGAATGTAGAAAAAAGTAGTTAATTTCAATTTTCATTTTAATACATATATATTTTTGCCTGAATCACATGTGGGTATATAACATAACATTTTGAATATGTCCATAAAACATGCTCTTTCATAGTCAAGTTAAAATTAATTCAATAATGTGAAGCACTTATTCAATGAGTCAAATTTGTCTTTATATATGCATTATGGATATTAATAAAAGACTAATATAATTAACTTACTGCATAAACTTTAACTGCAATGTATTGATCTAAAGTAATACATTTTATAGGAAATAATTTATTTATTTCCTATTATGGAAAAATGAGCAGTGGGAGCCAATTGGTAATCTGTGGTTGAGGCAGCTAGATCCCACATGGCCAACTCTGAGATTCAAAGTCTTGGTTCTGGTCAGCTAGAAAGACATGCTAGCCAACTGGCACACACAAATATATATATAATATATAATATGTAATATATATATTTATGTGAAAAAATATTTTAAAAATTTCTTAGGGAATTTTTGGTGTTTCATGGTACTATAAATGTAATTTTAAAATTAAAGGAGAGAAAGAAAGGAAGATTTCTTTAGGTCAATCTGAAATTATGGTGCTGATAGTAGCACAGAGATAAAATGGGACACTCTGGAAGGCTGACTCATGGGGGAAGGTCCTGGGTTCAAGTCCAGAGAGTTCCCTGAGTATGTCAGGCATGCATGTGCCCCTGACAGTAGCTGGTTGGAGCTCTGGGTGGACAGCAGTGTTAAGACTTGTTCTAGGTTTTTGTCTGGCTCTCTCTTTCCATCTCTCTCACTCATGAAATAAGCAAATTAATTTTTTAAAAAAAGTATTCAAACAAGACAAGGACCTTAAAATTCTTTAATTCTAGTCACCTCATTTCTTACTCATGCTATTTATTGTCCAAAAATTAGCCCACTTGCTGCTAATCACCCTGCTGAGACCAAAATAATCACTAAGCCCAAATCACCAACCCACACAGTCATGAGCTAAATAAATGTTTATCGTTTTAAAAACTGAGTTTGAATGTGGTTTGTTGCACAGCATAATTAAGTAAAAATAGACTGCCACAACTAACTCCAGTGACTTTTGTTGTTTGCAACTGAATCTTAACTCATACAACTTCCTTTCTTCTCATCAACATGGAAACACTAGAGTAGTTCATTCCATAAATAGTTTCAGGTCTCCTATGGCAAATTTAATCATAGTGGTAGATGCTGGCGATTGAGTTGTGGGGAAACTATGACCTCTATGTTCTCTATGATCCATATGTTCTTGGATGCTCAAGTCTTATAATGTGCAATAAAAAACATGAAACCCAGCAACTCACATTTTTTTTTTTATTGACAACAAAAGAAGGAACAAACAACAACAACAACAAAAACCACTAGGAGAAACATTTATAAATAGTTAGGGTTGTAAATTACATTTTCAGGTCATAACATAACTTCTGGGTCTCCTGCTCCTTGCCATCCCCTCAGGAGGTGTGACAAAATCAGGCAGGCACTGAGCCTGATAGGAAAGTTTTCTCTAAGTCTGAGGGGAACTAGAGAATACTGTAGCTTCTCTTGTCATTGCTGCTGCTCTTTTCAGGAAGGAAGGGTGATGTATACATGTGCTATATCAGCACCATCATTTCAAATTGACCTAAAGAAATATCCCTTTCTTTCTCTACTTTAATTTTAAAATTACATTTATAGTACCATGAAACACCAAAAATTCCCTAAGAAATTTTGAAAATAATTTCTTCACATAAATATATATGTGCATATATTTGTGCGTGCCGGCTGGCTGGTATGTCTCTCCAGCTGACCAGAACCAAGACTTGGAATCTCAGTTACAACATAGATTTTTCCCAGTATCTAAATAATATTCATAGTGCTTGGATAAACTCAAGATTGTCAATTTCACAGACTCTTTATTTAAGCTCCAGATTTCCTAGCTTTACCCAGGTGACTCTAGATGAAGGGTACTATTTAAAGAAACCAATATCCAGGATCTCCTCTATAGAGAACTTGGAAAGTTCACCATCAAGAGCATAAGGGCTTAATCTCTACTCTGCTGTGATCCAGGGTGTCTCCACATAACAACTACGTTGAACTCCACAGCACCTGAAACTATAAACGTCCTTACTCTACTAGTGATACCCGAGCCCTTAAACAAAGGAGGGGCATGATTCCTCCAACAGGTCCACAAGTATTCTCATCCTACCTTGTCCTAACAATGGACTACCACAGTTTCCCCACACAGAAAGGGTAATACTACATTTTTTCAGGAGGTCATATTGCCTATGGGATGGGTCAGGGGTCTTGAGCTGGACTTCAGAAGGAAATAGAATAATTAAGAGAGAAAGGAAAGACTGATAACAAAAACAATAGATCAAAAATTGGCTTTGAAACCATATCCTGGTTCAGTTAATATTTACCATTTATAACTTTGCCTTCTGTTAAAATAAAGGACTCAGAGCACTATATAAGGAGCCAAACAGTAAACATCTTTCCATTGAGACAACAGCTGCTGTCCTTCCACTCTTAGTGAAGACCCAAACGCAGTGCGATGGTGAAGCTTCTTCTGGGTCTCCTGTTCCTTGCCATCCCCTCAGGAGGTGTGACAAAATCAGGTAGGCACTGAGCCTGGTAGGAAAGTCTTCTCCAAGTCTAAGGAGGACTAGAGAATACTGTAGCTTCTCTTGTCATTGCTGCTGCTCTTTTCAGGAAGTAAGGGTGATGTATACATTATCTTTCATTACATAACGATTTACTTCAAACTTTAGAAACAAAACAACAAACATTCATTGTCTAATAGTTTCTGTGGTCAGGAGAATGGAAGTGGCATAGTTGATGATTCTGATTCCAGGTTTCTCATGAGGTTGATGTCAATGAACCGGGGTTGGTTGTAGTCTCATCTGAAGGCTCAAAGAAGAAGGGGATCTTCCTCTACCCTCACTAATGTAACTATTGTCAGGATTCAGCTCTTTTAAAAATGGCGGGTAGAGAACCTTAGTTCCCAACTGGCCATTGGCCATAGGCCTAACTTAATATCTTGCAGCATGGACCCTTCTTTAGAGCATTCCACAACATGACAATTGGCTTCTCCAACAGAGAGGACTCCAACCAAGGGAAAGAACATGTCCAACACAGAAGCCATAGCCTCTTCCTAATTTAAGCTTAGAAACCACATACCTCACTCCTGCTCTAAGTCAGCCCACACGCAAGGGGAGGAGAATTATTTCTGGACATATTTTTAAAACCACCACAGGTGTTGATGAATACTGATACTCCTGGCATAAGGAACAAAGCTGGAGAAAGAAGAACTGGCTTTGTTTGTTATATGACCACACTGCTACCTCCCATCTGAGTGAATATATAAGGGATGTGTGGTTTTGCTAGAAAAGGAGAACTATTCTCTTTCTGATCCTTCTTGAGCACCTAGTCTGAGTAACATGAGAGGAAATGTGAAATCTCAGAAGTAGCTCGGACTTTAAATCAGATAAACAGTTTCTCCCAAATAACTGAATAGTCTTTGTTAAGTTCCCACATCCCGACTCTCAGTTTCTTCATCAATACAATGGGCAATAAAAGTGACATCTAGAAAAGTTAGTGTGATGAGTGGGTGTCCCGACCCAGGGGGACAGTCGAACAGGTTTCTTGAGTGAAGGAATGAGAGCTGGGACAAGAGGTGTAGTGTTACAGCACGGAGACAACACAGTGTCTTCAGTGTCGTCTGTTTATTGTGGGCAGCAAGGTACAGCATGGAGATGACACAGTGTTACAACTCTTCAGGGTCGCATTGTCTATTGTCACGGAGAAGACGTGGTGTCACAACTCTTCAGGGTTGTCCGGAGATGATGTAGTGTTACAACTCTTCAGGATCTTCAGGGTCGTCTGGAGACTGTGCGGTGTTTCAGCTCTTGAGGCTTTCCAGGGTCGTCGTTTGGCTACTATGGGCCAGGCATCGTGGTTATATACATGCTGGTGGGCCGTGATTGGTTGTAAATGGTGGGCCGTGATTGGTTGTAAACGGTGGGTTATGATTGGTTGCTTTTGGACCAATCATGAGGTGCCAGATATGCAAATCTGAGGGATTCTAGTGGCCAATCAGAGTATGGTTTTGAAGGTCAGGTTTTGAAGGAAAGCGAATCATGGCTTTTGGCATTGTCTAATTGTTTGCTTTCTGAGAAACCAGCAATATTCGCTGATGTGCAGCCACCCATAAGTGGGTGAGATCAGTTCAAAGTAAAATGTACTTTGTGATATGTAAATGGTATTAAAAAAACTAGTTCTTACTAGCAGTATATGATTCAGCCTCCCTTTCATTTTTGTTCTGTTACTGCTACTAAAAACAAATGCACCCTTTCAAGTTTGAGACTCATTTCTCTATCATATTGCTATCAGTAATAAGTTATTCAAAATCTGACTCTAACCGTACTATGTTGCTCTGGGTTTACACACTGACAAGATATCATTGGATCCCAGAATACAAATACATGGTTTACTTTCCACTCTTCCAAGTTCCTGTCATATTGACCAAAGTTTAGCTGTTTTTTTTTTTTCCCCTTTCTCTTTGTAATCTCATCCTAGCTTCCTCTTGGTAAGTGCTTTGTTCCTATTCTTTATCCAAAATGACCATTTCTTAAGAAGCCCTTATATTGGGGTCAGCAGGTGGCGTGGTGGTTAAGGGTGCTGGACTCCCACATGGCCAATTGTGGGTCAAGTCCCAGACCTGGCAATGTACTTTCTTACTTTCTCTCTCTCTCTTGCTCTGTTCCTCTCCAATCAAATTAAAATGAATAAATAAAGTTAAATAAAATCATTCTTTAAAAAGTAAGAAGCCCTTCTATCAAAAGAAATAGAAATTCAAGTTGTTTTCTCATTTCCTGTTATGAAGCAAAACTAACTTAATTCAAGATTTCATCGTGCTTCGAGGCTATGTCTCCTTTGATTCAGTTAGTCATTATTCTCTAATTTACTTTCTTTTTTTTTTTTTTTTGAGAGGTTTTTGCTATAGGGCGCGTGCGCTCGCCAGACAGACAGAGAGAGACAGAGAGACAGAAAGCAGGAAATCACCCCCCAGGGGGGATGGCCACGCCGCAATCCCTTCTCCTCCATTCTCCTCTCGGGATCTTGGGCACGCACGCACACGCGCCCGGCGTGAGTTTAAGCCACCGGGTCCGGGACTCGAACCGCGGTCGACTACGTGGGAGTCCAGCGACATAGCCATTACGCTAACTGCTGGTCCCTCTAATTTACTTTCCAGACCATAGTATTTGTTAAATTTGCTTTCTTAAACAAGAAAAATACCAGTTGATTTTATAATGTTTAAGTCTTCCTCTTTTCTTACGAGTCTTAAGAGGAAATAAGTCTAGGACCCTGGTGGTGTAGCTGTGGGGAAACAAGCAGTGGGAATGGGTCCTGACCTGGCATGCAGACCTGCAAATGAGTGGAGTGGAAGACCAGGATGGTACCAAGGTCTGGGCCAGGGTTTTGCACGCTATTTTATTCCTCAGATTTTGCAGCCACTAAAAATGTGGGTCCATTACAGACAAACCAAGGTTCAAGATGAGCTAATCCCATTATATCTAACTCCAGCCTCAGTGTCTCCTAGGAGAAACCCTGGAATTTGATCAGCGGCGAGGAAGAGAGTGCAACGTTTTATCTGTTACACTCAGTAAGCCATTTGTTTCATCTCCTGTGACTGGTGTTTGCTGTTCTACCCACTTGAACTCTGCAGGAAAGAGAGAGATGGGGGTTCACACAGGATATCTTTAATTTCCCTTTCTAACAGGACAGCTGGACTCCAGCTTGCCTTTTAGCACTGACATTTTCCTTATATAGTCTGAGATAATGCACGTGTAGGCATGTTGTAAACTCCAGTGTGCTGAAGATACTCTGTAGGAGACCACCTAGAGTCCACAGTAAGAGTAAATCAAACAAGAGGATTGACAGAATTCTTGTCACATTGTCTTCTCTACACAGACATGAAGGGGAAGGTGTTCATTTTCCCTGAAGAATCACATACAGCCTATGTGTCCCTGATTTCCAAGGTGAAGAAGCCACTGCAGAACTTTACACTGTGCCTGAAAGCCTTCACGGATCTCACGCGTCCCTACAGCCTGTTCTCCTACAACACTCCATCCCAGGACAACGAGCTGCTTCTCTTTGTCCACAAAAAGGAAGAGTACATGTTATACATCGGGAATGTTGGGGTTACTTTCAAAGCACCCCACAATCCTAATGCTCCAGTCCATGTCTGTGCAAGCTGGGAGTCAGCTTCTGGGATTGCTGAGTTCTGGGTAGATGGGAAGCCCATGGGGAGAAAAGGCTTGAGGAAGGGGTATTCATTGGGAGCAGAGGCAAAAATTATCTTGGGACAAGAGCAGGATTCCTTTGGGGGAAAATTTGATGCAAAACAATCCTTTGTTGGGGAGATATGGGATGTGCATTTGTGGGATCATGTGCTCCCCCTGAAGGAGATGTGTGCCTTTTGTCATGGCAGCAATATTCTGAACTGGCAGGCCCTGAATTTTGTGGAGAACGGTTATGTGGTGATCAAGCCCAAGGTGTGGGTTTAAGCCTCATTCTCTTCAGCCATGATTTATGTTTAGTTGATAATCACATACTCTTTGAAATTAAATGCATGGATTTTATTATCTTTTTTTCTGGCTCTGTTATTATGCTGTAAACTACATTTTAAAAAGAAAACAGATAGGCTTGGCCCCATTTCCTAATGCCTAAGGAAGTTGGACCCCACATAACTGACCATGGTTAGACTCTTGGTCCCAGTGGCTTGGACCCAGGCACATGTGCATGCCCAAAGTCTCAATAGGATGTAGAGATCGAAAAGAAGGGACTCTGGTGTGACCATATCCCATGACGCGGTGGGGGGGGGGGAGAGTCTCTCTCTCTTTCTCTCTTTCTCTTTGTCTATCTCTGGTGAATACACATGCCCTCTGGCAAAAAGAAAAGAAAGGCAGCAGATAAGTAAGCCTTCAGTATACATTATGTACTGTTGCAAAAATTATGGGTGAAATGTACCATCATTTCTGCCAGCATCAGACCACAGGAACTCAAGGGAACACACTGCTTCAGTACTGGCCCCAAGTCTTACACAGCCCTGTGTGGCAGTGGAAGGTCCCATGGGGATTCTGTGTATGCAAATGCAACAGTATATTAAAATGACATGACTACTGGCAGAGGCTATCTGAAATGGGCTACTATAGAGAGCAAGACCCTGGAAGAGAGAATCTCAAAGGAGTTTTCTCAGGACCAGGGTTGTAAGAGTGTTTTCTTCTTACTTACCCTAGAAAGGGCTCAGAGGGTCCTCTGAGAAGACCTAGATAAAGGCAAAGATAAACTGCCCTGGAGGTCTGTCGGACCCGCCAACGGCGAACAATTCCTGAGTTGGGGGGCGAGGATTAAAGAAAGACAGGAAGACAGGATAGAAACGGAAGGACTGCCAGTCAGTACTGGTCAGCCACAAGTGTACTTTATTGCTAGTATTTATACACACTCCAGAGACTTCTGCGATGTAAGGTTTTAAGTCCTTCCTGAATTTATCAGGTTGTTATAACAATATTTTGGAACATTCCATTCAAAACTATCCCAGGACATTCTGCTCACAACAATCCAGCCACCCAAGGCCATGTCCGGATAAAGACCCTGGTCTTATTCTGGTGGTCACATCCTGCACATTCCTCACGTCTCCTCTTTGGCTCCCCACAGAGGTCCCGCCTTGCATTCACGCTCAGGTTATCATCTTGGAGGTAGCTGTTCTGAGAATCTTCTCATCTTTCAGGTTTCTCCCTTTCCATGAACACAAAGATGCCTCTTCTGGGCTCTTCTACCCCTAGAGACGCCAGGATCATTGTCTGGCCTGCCCTTTCAATACACTGTCAATGGGGACACGTGGTCCATCCTGGTAGGTGGCAGACATGGGTTTTCTTCTTTTTAACATCAGCCCTCTATGGACCAGAATACATTAGCATGTTCCGCCTCCTTTTTTCTCGAACCCAAATAATTATAAAATATTAAGCATGTCCCACAAATTAAGGTAACCTTTCCCATTAGAAGGCTGTAATAACAGGAGTTAGGAGACTGACAGTTTCTTCTTTAGGCAAGTGTGTAAACTTATAAACTAGGTTCCCTCTTGTTCACAGAAAATAAGTTCACTGATGTAGAAATTTAGAGGATATCAGGTCATGGTATACATGGACAAGAATGAAAATCGCAAGCCAATGTCTAGATCTGAAATAGTGAAAGTTAGCTGGAAGGTGGTGTTCTTAAACTGAATTTCAAAAGAGATTTTTAAAGGGCTGGCTCCTTAGTGTAGTGGTTAAGGGAGCCAGATCCCATAAAACTGATGGTCCAGTTCCTGTTCTAGCTCTGGTGGCTTGAAAAACAGACCATACATGTGTTTCTGTGCACACGTGCCCCAACTCCTCAGGGTGGAGAGAGAGAAGAGAAGGGATCGTGGCATGACAATGCTCAATTAGGGGGGCTTCTCCCTTTCTCTCACTCTCCGCCTCTGTCTGGCATATGCATGCACCTTTCAGAAAAGATTCAGAGCCAGAAGGTGATGTGGTAGTTAAGATGCTGGACTCCCACATGGACAACTGCAGTTCAAGTTCTGGACCTAGCAACTTGAAAATCACCCAGGCACATGTGCGTGCAAGCCCAGAACCCTGAGAGAAAAATGGAAGAGAGGGGACTGTGGCATGACCATCCCCCTGGGCGATGATTTCTCACATTTCCTCTCACTGTCTCTATCTCCAGTGAGTGAATGAACCCTATAGTAAAAATCTAAAAATAAATAAACAAGTAAATAAATAAATACATATTTTTATATATCCCTATATTTATGAATACAGTACAACATTCGTGTTACTGCCACAGAAAGCATATAGAAGGGGCTCTTTAAACAGTCATAGAAAATGCATATTATGAAAAAACTATGCACGGATTTCAAAATTTGGACACCCCAAATAAACTTGTACTTAATTCCTTTCTTCCATAAACTTTTTTAAGTCCCCTTATAGAACTGCAGTGAAATTCAGAAGCTAGGTGTGACCATGTTGCTTGCTATGCTTACTAACATTGAACATACTGGTAATTGAGACACTGAGGGAATAGTTCTTTTTCTTTTTTTTTTTTTTTTTTTTTTTTTTTTTAGTTGTTTCTACTGTAGGGCATGTGCCCTTGCCAGAAAGACAGAGAGAGACAGAGAGACAGAAAGCAAGAAATCACCCCCAGGACGGAAGGCCCTTTTCCTCCATTCTCTTCTTGGGTCTTGGGCACACGCACATGCGCCCGTCATGAGTTTAAGCCACTGGGTCTAGGACTCAAACTGCAGTTGACTACATGGGAGTCCAGCGATATAGCCATTACGCCAAGCTATATTTTTTTTCTTTCACTGAGGATATAGTTCTAACATGATGAGCCTCAACAAAATTGGAAAGAATAATTTAATGGGTCTACAAAATAGGTGAGAATGTTTAAAGTTAATAATATTTCTTCTGGAATGTCAAAATCTGTAACTCTTGCCACCACCTACAGGAGAGAGTGACGATAAGTGAGAAAGGTAGTTTCAACTGTTTTTCAGACACATACTGTACACTGACTATGTCCTGTCTGAAGTTTTAGAGCTTATATCTATCTGACTTTTAGGTTGAGCTTGCAACCCAACACTTCAAGTAGGTGTATTGCAGCCCACTTTTCTGCCATCAACAAACTGATAATGATTAGCAATCTCCCTGCTTATGATTCAGAGCCAGTTTTCTGCCCTGAGAGCAGCATCTGACAGTACCTTGGGTGGTAATCTACAATATCAGTAGAAGATACAGGAGAAGATGGTGAAAACGAGAGTCAGGTCAGAGAGACTCTTAATTCTTTAATGCAGCTTACCACCAAACTTTGCAACTCTCTCTGGGTAGAGAATGAATGATAGGATTAAACATTTTTTGAGCTTACAAAAATACCCAGACTATAATAGACTGTACATTAAATTGCCAAAGAATTTAGGGAATAGATTTTTTGCCAATAACACGGCGAAGAGCATCCTTGACTTCCTTGTTCCTCAAAGTGTACACAACAGGATTAAGGAGTGGAGTGAAAACAGTGTAGGTCACTGAGATCAGCTGGTCCTGATCCCTGGTGTTCTCTGACTCTGGAATGTCAAAATCTGTAACTCTTGCCACCACCTACAGGAGAGAGTGACGATAAGTGAGAAAGGTAGTTTCAACTGTTTTTCAGACACATACTGTACACTGACTATGTCCTGTCTGAAGTTTTAGAGCTTATATCTATCTGACTTTTAGGTTGAGCTTGCAACCCAACACTTCAAGTAGGTGTATTGCAGCCCACTTTTCTGCCATCAACAAACTGATAATGATTAGCAATCTCCCTGCTTATGATTCAGAGCCAGTTTTCTGCCCTGAGAGCAGCATCTGACAGTACCTTGGGTGGTAATCTACAATATCAGTAGAAGATACAGGAGAAGATGGTGAAAACGAGAGTCAGGTCAGAGAGACTCTTAATTCTTTAATGCAGCTTACCACCAAACTTTGCAACTCTCTCTGGGTAGAGAATGAATGATAGGATTAAACATTTTTTGAGCTTACAAAAATACCCAGACTATAATAGACTGTACATTAAATTGCCAAAGAATTTAGGGAATAGATTTTTTGCCAATAACACGGCGAAGAGCATCCTTGACTTCCTTGTTCCTCAAAGTGTACACAACAGGATTAAGGAGTGGAGTGAAAACAGTGTAGGTCACTGAGATCAGCTGGTCCTGATCCCTGGTGTTCTCTGACTTGGGCTTGAGGTAGGCAATGGAGGCACAGCCATAGTGGATGACGACCACCGTGAGGTGGGAAGCACAAGTTGCAAAAGCCTTCTTCCGGCCCTCAGCAGAGGCAATTTTGAGGATGGTGGAGATTATGAGGATGTAAGAGATGAAGACCAAACCCATGGGCACCACAATAACCAATGAGCTGACGATAAAATTAACTATGTCATGTAGTGTGGTATCAGCACAGGAGAGTTTCATAACCGGGCGGATGTCACAGAAATAATGGGCCACCTCTCTATCACAAAAAGGCAGCCTGAACACAGATGAAATCTGAACTGTGGCCACGAGCAGTCCTATGCTGCAGGCACCCCACATGAGCTGGGCACACATCCTCTTGTTCATGATGACCGTGTACCTCAAGGGATTACAGATAGCCACGTAGCGGTCATAGCCCATTGCTGTAAGCAGAAAGCAGTTATTGATGGCCAAAGTGATAAAAAAGAACATCTGGGTGGCACAGCCAGCCAAGGAGATGGGGTGACTTAGCCCTATGAGGCTAAAGAGCATCCGTGGTACAATGACCAATGTGTACACTGTCTCTGAAGTGGAAAGCATACTAAGAAAGAAGTACATGGGGGTGTGAAGGTGTCGATCAATACTGATAATTGTCACAATGATGACATTGCCAGTCAGGGTTAAGAGATACAAGGTAAGAAATACCACAAAGAGGGTGAACTTATGTTCATGAAAGCTGGAGAAACCCTGGAAAATAAACTCACTCACCACTGTGAGGTTGTCTTTCTTCATTGAATAAATTCCAGATCAAGACGATGAAGACCTTGGTCAGTAAGAATACCTCAGAGCCCAGTGCTTTGAGCAGGGGAATGCTGGGAGGAGAAGATGACAAGGATTCTGCTACTGGATGGCTACCAAATTAACGGATAGTACTGTTCCCCTACATGTAACAGACAGACATAGTCAGGAAACAATTTCACGTATAGTGATTTCTGTCTAACCATAAAAGAGTAAATAGAGATGAGATGGTATAGGAAAAAGGACACCTGGGATAGGTTTGAAAATGATTTCCTGGTGAGTTAGAACTTAGATGTTAGGGAAAACTAGCATAGTTAAATGTGAAAGGAATTTTTTCTTGGAATACACTTGAGATTTTGTTTACCTTAAACAAATTTGTCCACTTTTTTCACTTTGTTTAAAACACAGTTTTGTAATTTCTCTTCCTAAACATCTCTTCTGAGTTGGTAAACAAGACAACACTCTTGTTCCAATATAAACAATTCATTCTCTTCCTGTTCCACTTATCTGCATGTTTCACAAAGCCCTTTCACAAATCGTTCAGCATCTTCAGACTTGACTGTCCCCAAACATGTTCTTTTAAAAACTACAAATGTGGGAACCAGCAGTTAGTGTAATGGCTATGTCGCTGGACTCCCACGTAGTCAACCGCGGTTTGCGGACCCGGTGGCATAAAACTCACGCCGGGCACGTGTGCATGCGTGCCCAAGATCCCAAGAGGAGAATGGAGGAGAAGGGATTGCGGCGTGACTATCCCCCCGGGGGGTGATTTCTCACTTTCTATCTCTCTGTCTCTCTCTGTCTGTCTGGCGAGCGCAGGCGCCCTATAGCAAAAAAACTCTCAAAAAAAAAAAAAAACCCCACAAATGTTCCCTTCTTTCTTTAGTTGTTTGATTCATGTCTTCTCTTCTGAGGACTAAAAAAACGTTTCCAATTCAAATTCCATTAAGTGTTGCTAACTTGTTTCTAGCTTGTACTTAGATGTGAATTGTCAGAGGAAATCTGCCCTCTACTAGCCTAAACTGCCTCTTCTAATTTCTTCAGAAGTATAAAGTGGGTAACTTTGGGAGTGTTAGTGAGGATTAAAAAGGGCTTCCTAATAATCATCAGTACAGTCATCTCTTGGTATACATAGGACATTTGTTCCAGAATGGCTGTGGATACCAACATCCAAGAGTGCTTAAATCCTTTACGTAAATTGGCATAGTATTAGCATGTAACCTGTATACATCCTTCACATACTTTAAACCATCTCTGGATTACTTATAATACCCAATACCATGCCTACACATCACTTCACTTGGATTTAGCAAAGTCATTGCATGCAGAAAACTCAAGTTGTACTTTTTGGAACTTTGTAGAATTTTTTTGTGTTTCTGAATAGTTTTGGTCCATGTCTGTTAGACCTGAGGATGCAGAACCACTAGCTATGAAGAGCCAACTGTAGTCCCTGAGACACTATTTAGTTTATAAAGAGATGTTATATATATTATTTAACATCATAACAAAACCATAAATCAGGTAATTCTTATTTCCTTCTTGCATATGAGGAAATTAAGACACTTAAGGTTAGGTGATTTGCTTGAATTAATTCAGTCTTTCATTTCTAAGGCTAATGTGATTTGTCCTATACCACAACTACTTATGAAGCATCATGGCCACAAAATAGATGAGAAAGAAGATATTTTTGTATGTTGTTTTAATTAAAAAGAATTAATGCATTTTTCTTAATCTTAAAATTAGATTGCATTGGGAAAAATCTTTTAAACTGGGAAAAAATTGAGGAAATGAAATTTTAGAATACAGATGAAAAATTAATGTGTTAATGACAGCCTAAATATTAGAAATTAGTAATAACCTTGCTCTAATCTTTTTACTTGCAAATATTTATCTTAAAGTAATAATAAAAGGTATATATCATGGGGCCAGCAGGTGACGTGGTGATTAAGGACACTGGACTTCCACATGGCCGACTGAGGGTAGAGTCCCAGATCTGGCAGCTTGCCTTCTCACTTTCTCTCTTTCTTGCTCTCACTCTCGCACTCTGTTCCTCTAGTCAAATTAAAAAATGAGTAAATAAACAAATAAAGTTAAATAAAGTAGTTCTTATATAGATAGATAGATAGATCGATAGATAGATATAGATGTTATATATATCTCAGGATATATGTAGAAAAAAGTTTTTATGATATTATATTGAGTTTGTCAGGATAGTTATGACACGTTTTTGCACAGAAATTTTTCATATTTTTTTTGACAGCTTTTGCTATAGGGTGTGTGCACTTGCCAGAAAGAGAGAGAAAGAGAGACAGAAAGCGAGAGATCACCTCCCAGGGGGATGACCACACCGCAATCCCTTCTCCTCCTTTCTCCTCTTGGGATCTTAGGCACACATGCACATGCCCCCGGTGTAAGTTTAAGCCGCTGGGTCTGGGACTCGAACCGTGGTTGACTACATGGGAGTCCAGCGACATAGCCATTACGCTAACTGCTGGTCCCCGTATTTTTCAACAACCCAATAATAGTGAAGACTACAAAAAATATAAATGAATAAACAAATAACTGTAACGTAAGTCCGATGGAAACTACGCGACTATTACACATCTAAAGAATACTGAAAATGTGATTGACAGATCAGAATTTTGTAAAAATAAAAAGTAAAGAAAGAACAACACATCCAATGACATATACATCATTTAAAAAGTAAATATGCCAAAATGCTGAAAATATGTATTTTAGGTTGTGTATGAAGAATCTGAAATTACTATGTTCTTTATGCTCTCTATCCAGATTTTAATCATTCTTTTATAAGCATAAAAACAAAATAGTTAAATGCTTTTCTAAAATGGAATTATGTTGTAAGATTGCAAAGAGGACAGAGGAGAAAAGGTGAAAATAATGGGTTAATTTACCTTGGAAAGAGCAGGTTGACAGTATAATGAATAACCAATTTAAAGTCTTTGACCAAGCATTTTATAGAAATTTGAGCATTCAAGGGCCAGATCCAGAGAAAATTAACTTCAGTTTTTAAAAGTAGTTGATAAAAGGGAACTCTTTCTGAACAGTTGTCAGGAGTTCTGTGACATGGCATTCATCTCCAATTCAAAATTGAAGAGCACATAAAAAAACCTTGATAATCAAAATAAATAAGATTTTCATTCAATAGTTTAAAAAATAAAAATTAATGCAAAAATCTGTGCTAAACCAAATATAGTAAGACAGGATCAAGGCTGACCTATTACCACAGAGGGATACAAGAAATTAAATGAGGGTGGATTTTGGAATTTCCTCGGTAAGGATTTTGAAGAAAAAAAGTACATAAAATAGTTTCAAGATACTGAGAAAAGTATGAAGCAAAGTATGTGTTAATTTCCCTTGGAGATGTGGGGATGGGCTAGACCTTCACTGTCCCTTTGTAACAGATTCATGATGTATTATTGAACAAGATAAAACTCTAATGTTTATGTAACTGGAAAGTACATGCTACCTACACTAAGGGGAATGAAAAATAAATAAATAAGTTAGGTTATAGAAGAGAAAAGATTGAATCGAGTTTGTAAATTCCAGCAATTCCATCTCCTGTCTCATCATCCCCTCAGGAAAACGATGACTCATCAAGATGGCAAAAGATGAGATGAGTGATAACACTAGAATTGTAGAATCATGATAACCGAAACAAAATGTCAGCTTCTTTCTGAGCAATCCTTGTCACTGAGAAAAGCAACATTTTATCTTTCCTTAGATTCTGAGTCTTTAGCCAAAAATATCCCTCCATCACTAAAAAAATTTAAAAACATTCCTTCTAGAAAAATTATTTTCTGCCTAGACTCGACAACCAATTTTGGTTGAATCTTACTCATTTCATTATTCAACTCTTTCCGATTGGAAGCAAGCTAGAAAAACTCATGTGCTTGGTAGTTTTAAGTCCTTTAAATATAACTGAGTCGTAGAACCTTAGAGTTAAGAGGTACTTTTAAAAGCACAGTGCTCCTCACAGACAGTTCTCCAAATTCTGCTTCAGTGCTTCTAGTGATTGGAAATTCATTTTTTATCATTCACCCTGCTTTGCAAAAATGTTTTATTTTATAAGGTACTTAGTTTATTTTAAAAATAAAGTGAGGCTTTTTAAATGAAAAGAATGCTCATGGGAGGAAAAACCCATCTATACAGAAAGAAATAAACAGTAAAGTTAATTTTCTCTTTCTCTGCATTTTCTGGTCCAGAGGTTTACCTGATTCATGTTTGTGTTATTGTTGTTGTTGTTGTTGTTTGTTTCTACACATTTTCTATGTAAAATCATGCATATTTTCCTATCATCAAATTGAATTAGGTTGCATATACCAATTCACAAACTAGATTTTTTTCATTTAATATTATATCTTGGATACTTTCCATAACAGTATTGTAGATAGATTTCACTCTTTTCATTTCCAATGGTGCGTACTATTCCATTATATAGATTCATATAGATGTACTCTTATCAATTCTATTTTTGATTGGCTTTAATTTCTAGAAAATGTTACTTTCTATTGACTCAATATCTATCTCATTGCAACTTACCACCTCCCACATCATTTCACCTTCTATTTCCTCTTCAAAATGATAGTATTTCAAATATTTGAAGACTATTATCATATTTCTGCTAAATTTCACGTCCTTGAATCCATTACCACAGCAAGATAAGCATGAAGAAATAAAATATTAATGGCATAAGATTCAATATAACCAACCAAATACAGAAAACCATAGAGGGAAAGTAGTAAGATTTTGAAAAATGTACATGATATTCCATATTCATTTACTTCTGAGAACAGCCACTCACTACTTCTGACCTTGGTATAGGAAGAAGAAAGGCACTTTCCAGACAGTGATCTTTAAAAGGCATTAAGGGGGCTGAGTCCATTCAGACAAAGCAGGTGAAAAAAAAGAAAAACAAAAAAGAAAAACAAACAAAAAAAACCACCTTGTGTTTAAGATACAGTTACAAGAGAAGCTAAAACTCACAAGACAAGGAAAATCAGCTCTCTCTGGTATCAGAGAACCACAAATTATTGCTATCTTCCTTGAGGCTAGGGCATTGATTAGTTCCTTTGACCTGGGAAGTGGGCCATAAAAAAATGCAGTCTCTCAAAATGCAGAATTCAGGAGCTTTGAATATTTATTTTTCCAAAAAGGAAGAAATCCCTTTGCCCCAAGTCACCTGGGATCATCCATTTGAGAATCCCTCGAGTGTACAAAGAGGTAAGGAAGATAGAACCCGAGAGCTGTTCTCAAGGGCTTCGTTAAGAACTTGGGTGGATAAGAAGGTGCTCTCATTTGTTTACTGTTTTGGGAGGATTGTTAGGGTTTCAGAAACTAATGCTGTATTGAATTTAACTTAAGGGAACCACATGATTACTGGATAAACTTTCCAAGGGAAGACCCTAAGTTTTACCTTCTAAGGATTAGAAAACATTTAACTTCTTGAAACCTTTTTTTAAAGAGAGATTTTTGCTGTATAGCACATGCAATCGCTCACAGAGACAGAAAGCAGAAATCACCCCTTGGAGGGATGGGCACATCACGATCCCTTCTCCTCCAGTCTTTTCTTGGGATCTTGGGTGCACACACACACATACATGTGTGTGCCCACCCAGCATGAGTTTTAAGCCACTGGATTTGGGACTCAAATCACGGTCCACTACGTGGGAGTCCAACAAAGTAACAATTACCCTATCTGCTGATCCCAGCTTCCTGAATCTTATTCAGGTAAATAAGTTTAGAGTAAGCAGAGGGTATTAGGGCCAAGGCTTCCCTTGTCCAGCTTCAGCCTTTAGCCATCAGGTCACTGTTGTAACTCACTCGTGTATACCTCAGCCTTATTCTCCCACTTAGGGACACCTATTGCCTGTTGTAGCTACTAGGCTATGGGCCAGTCCACTTTTATCCTATTTAATAATGTGAGATCATACTATACAAACATTTTTCTTCTTCTTTTTTTTTTTTTGCCAAAGGGTGTGTACAATTACTGGAGAGATACAGAGACAGAGAGAGGGAGTGAGAAAGTGAGAAATTACCCCTTATAGGGCATGGTACACCACAATTCCTCTTCCATTTCTCTCACCTTTCAGGATTTGGGGCACACACAACTCCCAAGTTGTTTTTCTTTCTTTTTTAAAAACTTATTTATTTAATTCATTTTAATTTGACCAGAGAGGGACTCAGAGAGAGAGAGATAAAGAGAGAGAGAGAGGGAAAGTGACAAGGCAAGCCACCAGGTCCAGGACTCGAACTGCAGTCAGCCATGTGGATCCAGCACCCTTAACCACCATGCCACCCAACTGCCCCCCCCACCACCACCCTTTCGAGTTGTTTCTCAAGTTGCTGGATCTGGGACTCCAACTGTGAGGGGAGCCATGTGGGATTCAGCTGCTTTAACCACCAGTTCATGGGCCAGTCCTATACAAACTTCTTTCTCTTAACAATGTATTAGGAATTTTCTCATGTCAGTAAACATTTTTCTACATTATCATTTTATTTTTACTTATTTATTTATTTATTTATTGCTACAGGGCACATGCACTCACCAGTGAGAGACAGAGAGAGATAGATAAGGAAAGAGAAAAATTACCTCCTTGGGGAGATGGCCACACCACAATTCCCAATCTTCCATTCTCCTCTAGAGATCTAGGGCATGCACACACACAAAGACCCCTGTGTAATTTTCCAAGTCTCCAGGTCTGGGACTGGAAACATGGTTGGCCGTGCGGGATCCAGCAGCTTAACCTCCATGCCACCTCCTGGCCCCTGCTTGGAATGCACATCTACTATAAGTTACTTATTGTTTATCTGAAATTCAAATCTAAGTAGGCATTTCATATTTTATCTGGCAACCCTATTCAGGAGGCACATACTACTGTCCGATTGTCCTCACATTGTACCCCATAAGTATAATCATGGAGTCAGCAGGAGATGTCATGGTTAAGGCACTGGACTCCCTCATGGTCAACTATGGTTCAAATGTTGGACCTGGTAGCTTGATATTTCACCTTCTCTCTCCATCTGTCTCTCCTCTCTGGTGAGTGCATGCCCTGTAGCAACTTATTAAAAGTAATAATAATAAATAAAATTGTATAAATAAATGTTTAAAAGTATGCACAATTATTATATGTCAATTCAAATTTAAATATTAAAAGCTAATTGAACAATATCTCAGGAGATAATAGCCTGATTCCCTATTCAAATTTATTCCTTCAAGCTTTTATTAGTATCACTTGATCATTTCTTTTGCTCTTCAGGTTTTTGCCATAGGATGTGCGCATTCACTGGAGAGACAGAGAGAAAGAAAGTGAGAAATCACCCCACATGAGGATGGCCACACTGCAAAACGTTCTCCTCATTCTCCTCTTGGGATTTTGGGCCAGATCCAGGACTCAAACCACAGTCAACCATGTGGGAGACCAGTGCCTACTTAGTGACTCCTTTACTTAATCATTTGATAAGTTTTGTCTAAGTCAATTTTTCATTAGAGGTTGAGAAACAGTGCTTTCTTAAACATATCATTTTTCTGTTCAATGGAATTCTTTTGTGCAGAAGTTTCTTTCATCCATTATGATTGAGTTCAACTAATGAATTAGGAATGAGCAGAATTAGAATTCAAAACTGTATTCTCTAATTCTGAGTCGAGTGAGTTTTTTCTTACATCCAATGGGAAAAGAAAACACTGTGCACCTCTGACTGGTTTGTGGTATGTGGGTACAGTCAGGATCCGGCAAGCCTGCGCCTCGGAACAGCAGGGCTGTGAGACGGAAGGAGCAGGCCATTGGAGGGATGGTGCCAGTGAACTGCAGCAAATCTCTCCGTGATTTTCTAAGCAGAAAAAAAAAAAAAAAAAAAAACCTTAAATTCAAATTTAAATATTAAAAGCTAATTGAACAATATCTCAGGAGATAATAGCCTGATTCCCTATTCAAATTTATTCCTTCAAGCTTTTATTAGTATCACTTGATCATTTCTTTTGCTCTTCAGGTTTTTGCCATAGGATGTGCGCATTCACTGGAGAGACAGAGAGAAAGAAAGTGAGAAATCACCCCACATGAGGATGGCCACACTGCAAAACGTTCTCCTCATTCTCCTCTTGGGATTTTGGGCCAGATCCAGGACTCAAACCACAGTCAACCATGTGGGAGACCAGTGCCTACTTAGTGACTCCTTTACTTAATCATTTGATAAGTTTTGTCTAAGTCAATTTTTCATTAGAGGTTGAGAAACAGTGCTTTCTTAAACATATCATTTTTCTGTTCAATGGAATTCTTTTGTGCAGAAGTTTCTTTCATCCATTATGATTGAGTTCAACTAATGAATTAGGAATGAGCAGAATTAGAATTCAAAACTGTATTCTCTAATTCTGAGTCGAGTGAGTTTTTTCTTACATCCAATGGGAAAAGAAAACACTGTGCACCTCTGACTGGTTTGTGGTATGTGGGTACAGTCAGGATCCGGCAAGCCTGCGCCTCGGAACAGCAGGGCTGTGAGACGGAAGGAGCAGGCCATTGGAGGGATGGTGCCAGTGAACTGCAGCAAATCTCTCCGTGATTTTCTAAGCAGAAAAAAAAAAAAAAAAAAAAGCCTTAGAAATAGGGGCAAATGATGGTGCCTTGAAGAGAATACAGTAATAATGCACAATTTAAAACCTGCAACTGGCCACAAATTTTGAGTAACACATTTCGAAAAAATCCATGTAGCCACGTACACAGTCATGAATGTACTGTACAGAATCCAGTCATTGGTTATTTCTGAAAGACCTGGAGTTTTGTTCACAAAGACACTGTGAAAGGCAGGGCAGAGGAGATATCCTCCTCTTCAGTCATGCGAGTGATGTAAGGAGTACCTATAGATCAGAATATAAGAAATTTTTATAAGAAATTTAATAATATGAAATCATACTATACAAACTTTTTTTTTCTTTTTGCCAAAGGTGTGTACAATTACTGGAGAGATACAGAGAGAGAGAGAGGGAGAGAGAGAGTGGGAAAGTGATAAATCACTCCTTATGGGGTAAATATAAGAAATTTCAGTTCCTTTTCATTTTTTGACTTTACCATATGGTGTTTGCAGTTAATTTACGTGGTAGCACAGGAGAAAGGAGGTCAGAAGGCCCTATCTTTCTCATATTTTACATATTCTAGGAGGGCTGACAAGTCATCAGTCATAAAGAGAAAATATTCTATGATACTAATTACCATAGGAGTTAATCGAAGAGTATGTCCTGAGTGTGTTTTCCTAAGTGCAGGTGCAAAGACAAGGTTGGTGGTTCCCACGAAGGAGAAAGAAGTGGAGATAGAGTTGTCCAGGCCCATCCTGGTGGCAACCAGCAGCGAACTGAACTGCAGCACCGGAAGACACATGGCCTACCACATTTTCGCCAAGTTGACTTGAAAACATGCTGGGTATGTGGTCCTGTGCAAAGATCCTGACAAACTGAGGGGGCTGGGGAAGGGGGATTGTGGTGTGGTGAGACCCTGTCATTAGTGCTTCTCTCTCTCATATGCACATACATGCTATCACAAATAAAATTAATAAACTTAGTGACCAGCAGATGGCATAATGGCTATGTCGCTGGACTCCCATGTAGTCAACTGCGGTTTGAGTCCCAGACCCACTGACTTAAACTCATGCCAGATGCATGTGCGTGCGTGCCCAAGGTCCCGAGAGGAGAACGGAGGAGAAGGGATTGTGGCATGGCCATCCCCCTGGGGGGTGATTTCTCGCTTTCTCTCTCTCTCTGTCTTTCTGGCGAGCGCACGTGTCCTGTAGCAAAAACCTCTGCAAATAAATAAATAAATAAATAAATAAATAAATAAAATTAATAAACTTAAAAGGAAAAAGAGTTACTGAACATCCTTTAGTCCTCCTCAACAGAAAATTTTGTTTGTTCGAAATACTTGTCTCTAAGGAAGGGAATGATGACTTATGAGGCAGCAACATCCCGACAGAAGTAATTAATGAGTTAATACTCATCAATTTCTCTAGTAAATATATATTTTTTAAGATCTAAACATGCCCTGTCAAAGCACCAGGTAAAGGGAAGTTTATCAAATGCATGCAGTCACCAACTTCAGTGAGCATGGGATGAAAAGTCAAATAAGGGAAGATGCGGTTTTCTACATTGTGATGCATGCTCTGATAGCTTCAGAACAAGTAATACTGGGACAATAAATAACTTCCTGGCATGTATTTTATACACTAATTGCTTATATCCACCAGGAAGCAAAAGCCAAGTGGAGATGACTGGTCCAAAAAAATCTTTTCTTTTTTTTTTTGAAAGGATAGGGCGTGTGCACTCACCAGAAATAGAGAGAGAAATGGAGAGAC
Source organism: Tupaia belangeri chinensis (assembly GCF_000334495.1). Lineage (NCBI taxonomy): Eukaryota > Metazoa > Chordata > Mammalia > Scandentia > Tupaiidae > Tupaia > Tupaia belangeri. Next base: position 2,090,757 of record NW_006206042.1, on the reverse strand, counting down.
AGTAAGTGAGAAATCACCCCCTGGGGGGATGGCCATGCCACAATCCCTTCTCCTCCATTCTCCTCTCGGGATCTCAGGTACACACGCACACGCGCCTGGCGTAAATTTAAGTCACCAGGTCCGGGACTCAACTACATGGGAGTCCAGCGACATAGCCATTATGCCAACTACTGGTCCCTGGTCTAAGAAATCTTTAGAGAGAAAAAAAATTCAACAGGAAAAATTAACAAATTAGGAAGGTTAGAATGTCTTTTCTGAATTTTCCATCAAAAAATTTAAATTCTATGAAATAACAGAGCTACTAAACTGCTTTATATTCTACTTAAAAATAGCTCCTAAAGATGTAGTCTTGTTTCATAGTGGTTGCACTATATCAAAGCTTTTTAAAGTGCAAACCAGTTCTTCTCTGTATAAAAAGGAAACGCTGTGTTCCTTAATGAACCGATTTGTACAGAGCCTTTGTTGCCAACTGTAATTCCAGCCATCACACATGATTCTGTTCCGGGGTGGCAACAGTCCCTGGGAAGGTAAACTTCTCCCTGCTAGTTGACCCCTTTTTCTTTGGCTGTAGCTGATGACAATATAAAATGTTCTTAATTTTTATGTTCTTTTTTTGGGGAAAAAAAAGAATTAGCACTCTGAGTTATTTTGTTAGTTTGACTAGTATCTCAGAGATTGATCTGGCTTAGTAGCTTTCTCTGAGATTTGGGGCTTATATGGCTGCAAGACAGGCCCTGGTCATGGGGGGATACACCAAGATTTTTCTAGTGGCTGGATTCATAGGTCTGGTCTTGGTTCATTCTGTTCCTATTGGGTAACTGATACATTCAACCTTGTTAATCATGCTTCATCCTGAAACTCTCTTTGGCATTGATTGTGTGACAATTTCCGTGATTTTTCTGGTATTTCTACTGGAGAGGTGCTTAGCAAGTGTGGTCCTTCAGCTGATAACGTGCCTCTGTCACCCTGCTCTTTCATGGGGGTGAGGAGTGTTGTCTAAACTGGAGACTTGTTGCAGAAATGTCGCAAAACACACTGCCATGAAACCAAGCAACACACTGCGAGTAGGAGGCCTCAAGTTTATTAGCCAGTGGACCCAGAGGAGTTCAGAATCCAGACATCTGGGCCCAAGTAGGGGAGGATAGGAGGTTATGTAGGAACTGGTTTGAAGGAGGGTAGGTACATGAATCTGGGGTGATGGGCGTGGCAAGGGAGGAGAGCCTGCAAAAGCTCGCTAGACAACTGGTTTTCTTAGTTTTGGGAACCTTCTCTAGTTCAAAGACCACATCACCACATCCTATAGAGACCGGCAGTCTGTCTTGCAAGCAGCTTTCAAACAATAAGTAGTGTCTAGTTAGATAGCAAAGAGGGTTCCATACCATGCCCCCCTTGATGCCCTTAGTTTCCTTTAGGGCATCACAGCAGTCACATTCTCTGGAATTTCCCAGCTCAGGCAGGAGCAGTCAATGGGCAGTTTTTCTTGTGGGTTCTCTGTAAGTAACACGAGGCCATGGAATGGTGTTTGTTGACTTATGATGATCTCAATGAGCCTTGGCACCAGGCTCCTGACACAGCATCCTACTGTGGTGAAGACCTCAGTCCCTATTATAAGGGAAGTTAAAATTGAGGCTGCCATGCTTTTCTATTTTCCAAACCTTCCTTCCAGCCAATCAGTGAGCAGATCGCTTACATCTGTATTTTTCCAACTTACATGCTAGGGTGTAAGCCCCTGCAAGGCCTTAATGATTGTGCCATCTGGGGCAGTACTGTTTGGAATAAAGATGCAGCATTTTCCCCCCAGCAGGATGCAAATTCTACCTTTTTCAGCTAACATCATATCTAAGGCCATTTGATTTTCCCAGGCCATCTGGCTTGTGGCATCTAATTGTGTAGCTAGTCCTTGGAGGGCATCTCTAGTATAGTTGATAAATCTCTGCTGACTGTAACAGATGCAATTGATCCACTCTACATTTTTATTGATTGTTGATCACCAAGAGAGTATTGATTCAAATCCAACAGCTATTTAATTTCTTTCTTTGAATTCATTAGGGACCCCAATTGAATCTATGTAGATATTTGAATCAAAATATCAAAGACGCTTCGAGAGCCCTCCTGCCATGTTTATAAATGCAATGAAAAGCTAGAGTGAATGGAACTGTCAATTGTACCAATACATAGGTCCCAGACCAATTGGATGGTAGCAACTTCTCAGATTTTTCTTTCTATAATACCACCAGACATTCTCCTAAGGAGAACAGGAAGTACCACCCCATATAATTAGTCAGACAGGATATGGTCCTTCACTGACAGCTGCCCAGGTTGCTACCCAGAGTGGCATCCAACTTTTCACAACCATTTCCCAAAGCACAGATATTGAATGGTGGTGAGTTCCGCCCTGTCCCCGTTTGCCCCCCCATGACAGGTAAAGGAGCATCAGTGGAAACTGTTTCCTATCCCCAGTTGTTTGGAGCCATAAAGGCCAGGCCCACAGCTAGAATTAAAGTAATTGTGGCAAGGGAGGCTATAATCAGAAGGCTTTTACAACTTATTTGGGTGTATGCTCTGTCTTGGAGCGGTGTACCCCCAATCTTCTGCCATGTGTGGCTCGGTCAGCCCCCAGAGTGACCAGACAGGGCCGTAGATTCCTCAGGCTTCTGCCGTGCATTGACTACTCAGCTTCCGGAGTGACTAGAGTAGGGCTGTTGTTTCCTTGTCTCTGAAGCATCATTTGGAGAGGCCTCTCTTGGTCAATTATATGGACCATGGCCCAGTGGGGTCCATGGAAGCAGTCCTGGATCTGATGTGGTGGAGACACAGGGTAACTTTAATGGAGTAGGAGTAACCAGCGCCATGTGAGGCCCCATCCAGACTGGTAGGAGGGGCTCTTCTTTTCCAATTTTTTGTACTCAGTGTTATCTATAATATATTTTTTCATGTATTTGCTCTAAAGCAGTTTACAAACATTTTCTACACTGGACTAACTACTCGTGACAAAAATGTACCCTCACAATTTAATTTTTTTTTTTTAACCAAAGTATCTTAATTTTTTCTGAATAGTTTGGATGCATTATTATTTCTCTCATTTTAACATTCATTTTTTAATATCCAGAAATATTTACTTATTTAAAAACACAGTTGTTTACGTTATCCTCCTTAAAACAAGATGTCAAAGTATATACACTTAAAATTCTACTTAATAACTAATGCTTCAATATTTAGAAATAACTCAAGTATTTCATTAATATTACTTCATTTTTCATTTAACAGACAAGTTCAATTACAAACCTTTACACCATTTTCATTTATCCAATTTTTAACCATTGCTTTGAGTTCCTTACAAAAGGCAAAGCTATTTATTTAAGGTGCTTCCTTTGAAGAAAAGCAAAACCAAGATAGTCCTATATTAGGGGGTTTCATATTATTTAAAGACTGAATTACCAGACACAGATTTCCCCAATGTTTCCCAAGTTTTTTGCACCCTAAGCTTCTACGGGGCACCCAGACTGGCCATGACGTGCGGCACTATATGTTGAAGAGCACGCCCCAGAGCGTGCCAGTATAGGGACAAGTCGACTCTCCTATTTGTCGAGAGTCTCCTTTCGGTTTAGAAATGACAAGGGGAGGACACGCAAGCAGAATTTCCAAAAGCAAGCAGCCAGATCATCCAGGACTGTGGCAGAGTCAGAAGTGAACCGAAGGTAACAAATCCAACCATTCTGTTCCTGCTTCCTGGTGTAGTTTAGCTAGGTTGGTCTTAATCCAGTTCATGTGCTCAATTTCCCCTGAACTCTGTGGATGGTAGGCAGTGTGGATTTTTCATTTAATTTCCAAGGTTTTCCCCACCATTGGAATGATTTCAGAGACAAAGTCAGATCGTATAGTTAGCAGCAGCCTGCTCTGGGGGATAATTTCCCTGAGCAATGCCTTGGCTACTTCCTGAACCTTTTCTGTTCTGTGGGGAATGCCTTAGCCCACTCTGAGAAGGTGCAGACTAGCATTAGCAGACGTTGGTAGCCTCGATATGGCCTGACTTTAGTGAAGTCTATGCCTAGGTTCTCATAAAGGGAGGTTCCTATAACCTGGACTCCAGGTGGCTGACTTGGCCTCTGCTGGGCATGGTCCCTGGTGCAGGTTACATATCTGCTGCAGATGGGGCTGCACAGGGTGGGGAGCTCTGGCACAACAGAACTCTAGTTGCTGGTACAGACGCCTCCCCTGGCCAGGTCTATTAATTTCCTCTCTTGCCACATGGTCAGCCAACCTGTTTGCTATTATTTTCCTTTTTTTCCCCTTATGAGTGTACTTTTAGAAACAACCTTAACCTCTGATTTAAACAGAAATTATTTAAGGTCAACTTAATTCTTATTAGTCACTTTAAGGGTTACCTGAGCCTTGTCTAGTGAGATCGTCAGATGTCTCAGGGGAGCCATTGGGGTCTCAAGTCCCATTAATCCTCAGTTTCAAAGGCTAGCATGGACTTTAGCAGCTCAGGGGCACAGGGTTCTTTTAGATATACAGAAAATCCTCCCTCCCAGTGTTTCCCTCCTTGCAACAGTGATGCAAGGCAGACATAGGGAGGGTATCCCCTCAAAGAGCCGACCACACAGACGTCTGTCTGTCTGGCTGTGTTCCTCTCGGAAGCTGTAAATGCCCTTTAGCTTTGGAAAGGCAGCATTAATCCCTAATCTGGACTCAGCACACAGAGAGAGACGAGGTCTCCCAGTGCCAAGCATTGCTGGGAGCCATAGGAGGTCACCATGGAACTGCAGGTGAGAAACCATTCAGACCCTATAGTCCACAGACCATGAATCTACAAACACTAACACACACACACACACACACACACACACACTCACATAGACAGACACTCTGTAATTTATGACAATATCCCCCCACACACACTCTAGGAAGTTCTAACTGGTGGTCTCTACTCAGAGACAGAGACTGTGGGAGGCCAGATAGTCTCTACTCAGAAACCTTAAGAGGTGATCAAGTTCTGCATCCATCCACATGGGATGGGCCCGCCTGGGGCCCGAGTCTCTAGGTATCTCACCTAGTGCCAGATGCCTCTGCCAGTGAGTTGGTCCATCTCTCTTTTGAGTCCAGTTGGAGTTGGTTGTCATGGGATGTCAGGGGCTCCCCCAGTGAAGAAGACCTGAGAAAAGATCAGGTGACACCGCCTCATTCTACTCTGGGACCCTTCCATCCCAGCAGGTCTCCTCCCCAGACCCAATGGCTCAAAGGGCCAGCACAGTTGGCTTCCTGGTCAGGGAACCAGAAATGTTGCAGAAATGTTGCAAAACAGAGCACTGAGAAACCAAGAGCCACTCTAAGAGTAGGAGAACTCAAGTTATTATGCTGGTGGACTGAGAGGAGTTCAGAATCCAAACATCTAGGCCCCAAGTAGGGGAGGGTAGGAGGTTATATAGGTACTGGGTTGAAGAAGGATAGGTACGTGAATCTGGGGTGATGTTTGTTGCAAAACAGGAAACACTGCAAAAGCTTGCTAGACAACTGGTTTTCTTAGTTTTTGGAACCTTCTCTAGCTCAAAGACCACATCACCACATCCTATAGTGAGAAAGCAACCCCCCACCCTCCTCACCAGGGTGGATGGCCACACTGCAATCCTTTCTCCTCCACTGTCCTCTCAGCAATCTGTCTTGCAAGCAGCTTTCAAACAATAAAGTAGTGTCTAGTTAGATAGCAAAGCAGGTTCCATATCAGACTCAGTGAGCCTGGGCTTGTCAAGAGAGCTTCTACTGCACTGTTATCATTTAGTATGTGATTAACCTAAATATCCAAATTAACTCCCACTCATTATCACATCACTCTGATTTAATTCTCTGCTTGTTATTAGCTGGTATGTTTTGTGCATTTGACTGTTCACTTCTTCTTTGGCTTTCTCCACACATTAGACTATATAATCCTTAAAGGCACTTGGTTGTGGTTCCTTTGCTCAGTCTTAAATCGTCAACCAAAGCAATAACAAGAACACAACAACAGGAGTGTCTTAATTTAGTTTTGTGTTTACCACTAGTTAATTACATGTATATATATATATATGTGTGTGTGTGTGTGTGTGTCTGTGTGTGTGTGTGTGTGTAACTTGCAGAAACTATTCTGGGGGTGCAGATGTCTCTACTCTAAAATGAAGAAATGTAAATAAGTCATACGTAAGGTTATTTGCTATCAATTGTTTAGATTTTTATTATATATTTCTATACTTTAGGACTTATGATAAAAACTGATCAGGAAACTGAAAAGAACACCTCTCTCCCAAGTCACTTCTAACAAATGTCCCATGGTCATCATCAATCCTACTATCCTTCCACTATTCTGCTTTCAACTCCTTTCTTTTTCTGACTTCCACTGTCCAATCTATCACCACCTCCTCCTGCTTTCCTTTTCACCTCTGTCAGCTTTGAGACTGAAGCACAGAAGGCGAATTTCTATATACCCTGAACTGTTAACCCAACAAGCCAGGTGGGAGCTGAAGGACTTATCAATCAGGCAGCAGGAGTCACTGTTCTTTGGGAACTGTCCAAGGCTGTACTGTCCCAGAAACTGAACTGATTCTACCTGAAGTCCTACAGTCCCTGTTCCAGAAAACAGGCAGATGTTAGACCTGAGAGGACCTTCGAGCACATGTAGTACAACCCTTTCATTTCACAGACACAACTGTTTTGAAGAATCCTAATAGGAGGTATAGACATAAGATTATGAATTGTTTTAAATAACTATTTCTGTGGTCCTGTTCTTCTTGGGCAGCAGGCTTCCTTAATGACATCTTAGACCAATTCATAACTTTTTCATTAAAAAAAAGTCTATAGGGAACATGTATTCAGTGTGCGGAGACAGAAAAAAGAGAGGAAAAGTGAGAAAGCAACCCCCACACTGCAATCGTTTCTTCTCCACTGTCCTCTCAGGATTTTGGGTATGCACGTATCTGTGACTGGCATGTTTTTCAAGCTGACATGTATGGGACATGAGCCATGCATTTAGCCATGTGGGATCCAGCTGCTTTAACCACCACATCACTGGCTGGCTCTAATTCACAATTTTTTAATCGCATTGTGTTACTATTGGGTCTTCAGAAATGTCATAACATATTCTTCTGTTTTTCTATGCAAAAATGTGTTATGACTTTTTGATGATCCAATACAACAGTCTCAATGCAATTATTTTCTTTTGTATTTATTTATTTATAACATTAGTGAGAGATAGAGAGACAAAGAGAGCACACTCAATAGGGTCTTGACACTGCCATCCACTTCCAATTTTATCCTACCCTGGATCACAGGCACCCATGTGCTCAGTATTCTCAATTGGTCTCCAGATGAAAACTCAGAACCTTCCCGTGTGGGTCAGCCTCACAGAGCGTAGTGTCTTATCTCTGTATCCCATCATTGGAGTTATTAAATACAAGCCTGGCCTCTTCAAAATTAAATTTATATTCTGTTTAAAATTCTCTCTGGACTCTAGTATTCCCTACTCCTCACGTGTCACCAAGCGTAGGATACGTTTATGACTCCAGTGGCTTGATATGTGTTGGGAGTTGAAGTATGGTGATCACATAACGCTTTGCCTTCCCAACATTGATCCTTTTCTCTTTTTTTTTCTTTTTTCTTTTTCTCCTTTTTTTATTTTATTTTTTTCCTTTTCTTTCTTTAGGTATTTGCCATAAGATGCATGCGCTTGTTGGGAAGAGAGACAGACAGAGGGAAGTGAGAAATCACCCCCAAGGGGCATGGTCATGCCACAATCCCTTCTTTCCCATTCCACTCTCCTCTCCGGATTTGGGGCATGCATGCGCATGTGTCCAGTGTGAGTTTCAAGTCAGCAGGTCTGGGAATCAAACCACAGTTGGATACGTGGGAGACCAACATCTCATCCACCACACCACTCGCCAGTCTAATCCTTTTCTTATTGGAAAGAGAGAGAATGAAGAATAAAGTGGCTCTCCACAGTTTAGCAGCTGTTAGTGCCTTGTGTTTTTCTCACTGCCATTCCTGTATGTGAATACCACCTCATAACTGGAGGTGAGGCTGTAGTGGTGATCCTTTTTTCTCTTGCCATTATTTCTCTAGTACTGTGGATTGTTCTTCTCATTTGTCAGTTGTTCAAATGTCGATGCTTTCATGGAACCTATGTCCTGTCCTGCACAGCTATAAGGAAGTCCTATCCATCTAAGGCTCCTTAAATGTGTGGCTCCTCAGCCCTCATTGCAGGTAGCTCACTCCACAGCATTTGCTGTTAGAGTCCCCATCACTTACAGAGACCTTTTAAAAGGGGAAAGGAAAAATGGCTTCAGCCTTTGTCACTTTTTTTTGTTACACCCACATGTGGGACACTTCTAATAAGTGCTACACAAAATGGTGACAATATAAGCTAACTCCTAACACCTCTCTCCCAGGCCATGACATCTTCCCTTTCTCTCCCTGCAAGCTCTAGTAGTATTAGATCCTCGGCCATTATGATGTCTCATAAATCTTAACACAAATAATGGCCATGAGTTCTCATCATATTGCAGGGAATGGTTCAATAATCCCAGCTCTGTGGCAGAAGTGTCGAGGCACCATGTCTAGGATCTTGGACGTTTATCTAAGTTTCGAATCCTGGCTTTGCCATTTCGTAGTTATATGATCTGAACCTTTCTGCTTCATGAAAAGCAAGGATGCTAATAGAACCAACTTCATAGGTTTCCTGTGACTATTAAATGGGATAATGCACCATGCCTGATATGGAGTAACCATCTGATATACACTAACAACGATTTTTGTTGCTGTTCTGTATTTATTAATCTTGTTGGAATACATCACACTTTCCCCACTATTATGTCTGTCTGTGGAAATCTAGTTTTTGAAAGTCAATGTGGTTAGAAAGAATCCCCTGTTGGTTTATCTTTGTATCTTACTCCGTATATTGTTATGCACATAGTGGCTTTTGTTTGGTTGGTTGGCTTTTGCTGTAGGGCATGTGTATACATTGGAGGGAAGGAGAAGGAAAGTGAGAAATAGCTCCCTGAAGGAGGATGATCATGCTGCAGTCCCTTCTCCTCCATTCTTCTCTCAGGATTTTGAGTAGGCACATACATGCATTGAGCATGATTTTCAAGCCACTGGTCTAGGATTTGAACCACACAGGAGGCCATGTGGAATCCATTGCCTTCTGCTGGCCACCGTAGTAGCTGTTTAACTACCATGTCATCTGCTGGCCACCATAGTAGCTGTTTAACAAGACAAGAAATGCACTACAATTTCTCTGACACAATGCAATTTTTGAAATGTAAATTAACCCATTTTGTATTGGAAAACCAAGGAATCATGTCAACGCAATGTAAAAGTCAGTTCAAACGAGATTTTTTTCCTAGCAAGTTAATGTTTTGTACTACCAAGGAACAGCAGCTGAACACAAATCATACTAACACAGTGGAACACATCAAGAAATAGAGAACCCTACAAAATGACCATTCGCTTCAAGGTTTTCTTCTTGGCTTTGCCTGTACTACAAATCTGTCTTGAGACTGTTCTTCATACATTTTTTTTTCTGACTTTTGTCTATTTTATCTTTGTCATCTTCTTTCATCAACCTTTCAAAAAGACCAAGTCCTGTATCTACTGTTGATTTTGTCCATTTATTAGAAATTTAGCACATCACTTTAACTGTTTAATTTAGTAGTAATGCTACTGGTTTTGTTTGTGCTCTGGTTGTAGATTTTGCACAATCTGCCACAAGCTTTTTTTTTTTTTTCTCAAGACTTGTTATTCTTAGCAAGTATTTTTGTAAAATGCAAGGACTTTTTAAAAAATACATATAACATGCTATGGTAGAAACACCTGTGTTATGCTCAAGGAATATTAATTAAAACAAATGAGTAGAAACCACTTTTTCCTTCTTGCTTACACAAAGACTTAACTCTTTCTGTTATCTAGCTTTTTCTCCCCTTATTCTCTCTCTGCTTACTGGTCTCTTCCCATTAACGAACCAATACAATCTGGAATCTCCAACAAAATACAAGCCCTCCTTCGTCCCCATCTTCCTATACTACCATCCTGTAGAGGAACTCCACAGTTGTCTGTCTACACATGGTGTCTCTTTTTTCTGATGTTTTACTCTCTTTTCAGCCCACTTCAGTCTGGCTTCCACACTCACCACTCCAATGAAATGGCCATGGTTAATGGTTGTTTAATTTTCTTTTCTTTTCCAAAGAAAAATTTTAATCCTATATTATCACTTCTCCCAACAAGATTTAATATAATCGACCATTCCCTCTATAATTTCAAACTTTCTTTTTGGTGTTAACACCAAACTTTCTTTTTGGTGTTATTTACACAATTATTCGTGATTCCTCCTACCCCTAGCTTTTTCTTCTTGTCTCCTGGATTTCTTTTCCCCTCCTTTTCCCCATCTTTAAAATATTGACATTTTCTTAGGGCTCTGTCCTAGGATTCTCTCAGTTATGTCTCCTCTCTGGGCTTCATTGTCATCTTTTGTTGTCTCATAACCATCTCTCAGTATCCACTCAAAATAATCTGTATCCCACATGACAATTTGCGTATACACATATCATTTATATATACATGAAAACCTTCAAACTGTTTTAAAGAAGGGGGTATATATTTACACCTGTGTGTGCATGTGTGTGTGTATATATACACAACATATATGTATATTTGTATATATATTCAAATACCTGTGTATGCATATATGTATATACACATATATTTTATACATATACAGATACACCTGTATATGTGTTTATGAATATATATGCATGTACATCTGTGGGTGTTTCTGTGAACTTTTTACTTAAAGCTAGTTGATTGCTTTTCATGACTCTTCACATAAAATCCTGACACTTTACCATGTTCTACCAGGCCCTAATGATCTGCTCCCATCTACATCTCCAGTCCCATTTTATGCCATTGTGTCTTTGCCCACTACATGGGAGTCTACTTTCTTCCCATAATTCCCAGAATTCTCCAAGCTTCTTCGTTATGGGAAACTTTGACTTCTTTGTTACAAGGACTATGAACTTCCCACGACTTGAAATATTCCTGTTCCAGCTTTTGGCCAGTCCATCCTATCTCATGCTTTAAGTCTCTGCTTAAACGTCATTGGAAGTCGTTCCTTAACCACCGTCTCTGTAATAGGTTGCTCTTGTACTTCAGTACAGTGACATCATTTCCTATTTTTCTTTTTCTTTTTGAGAGAGTATGTGTGCTCCTGAGAGAGAAACACACAGAGAGGGAAAGTTAAAAAGCACCCCCATGGGAGGTGGTCATGCCACATGTCTCTCTTATTCATTTCTGCCCCCTTTCTAGATTTTAGGCATGGGCTCCTGGAGTATTTTTCAAGCCACTGGATCTAGAACTTGATCCCTGTGGTTGGCCGTGTAGAATCCACCTGCCTTAACTACCAGGACACTGGCTTACCCTATTATTTACTTTTTATAAGCTTTGGCTACAAACTGTTACTATTTTAAATTGTTTTATTTATTTACTGACTATTTTTGAAATGGTTTTATTTGCTTACTTACTCATTTTCGATCTTTTCCAATAGTTTATTTCACCAGGAAAAAAGATCTTGTCTATCTAGTTCTTTTTTGTATCATCAGCAAGTAACAGAGTGCTTGGCCATAAATACTTGTTGAACAAGTAAAGAAATGAATCTATATGATGAATAATGTTCTTGGGTTGAAACTACATTTCCACACTGGGTCTAATGGTGGAAATATCAAGAATCAGATCTGTATCTATAGTTAAGCCATTTTTATATTTGACCATAGAAATTCTAGTGCAGGGATTGCTCGTTTGGAAAAGTATGTTGTATAAAAGAGTATTAATAAGCTTCAAGACTTAGTTTGCTCATTCTGGGAAATTAGAGAATATAATTAACCAAACCTCTATCAGTAAGTTATGTTCAACTGCTAACTTTAATGAGGTAGCCTTTGGTAATTCTGCATAGCTTTTTTTTTTTTCCCCCTAAAGATGGGATTAATATCATGACATTATTGAAATATATAGTAAATTGTTATAAGTCCAATTTAGGATTGAGAATATAAAAAAATATTTATTCCTATTTACTATTACACATCACCTCTAATTAACTGTTGCCTCTCACAGTCTGTGAATAAAGGATTTTCTTCATATTTCTGAAAGGTGGCTATGTACTAGCTGTGAATAAGAGAGTAGCTTTGTGTTTTGCAGCCCGTATTATGGTGGGCTTTGTGTTGGTTCATTCTTCTCTCCAAAGTTCTTTATCAGAACAGCCTGAAGTCACATTCATAGGTGCAACTTGATGCAGTTGATGGCCCCTGGATGCAATTGTAAATTGTAAATAAAAATGGGAATATAGGCACTAAAATCAAGTGGCAATTTTTGGTTATGAAATGGTCATTTAAATGATCCATTATATTTATATTTGTTTACTTAATCACCAACCAAAATACACATATTTTCTCTAAAAAAAATGTATAAACACTTGATTATGAAAAACACCAGACTATGGGAATGGCTACTAAAACATTCCAAACTTGACTCCACATCTATTTTTAATATTTAGTCCAATGTTTTGTCAGCCCATGAATTTTAATTATTTTTTGAGAGGTTTTTGCTATAGGATGTGTGCGCTTGCCAGAAAGACAGAGAGAAACAGAGAGACAGAAAGCGAGAAATCACCCCCCAGGGGGAGGATGGCCACACCACAAGCCCTTCTCCTCCATTCTCCTCTTGGGATCTTGGGCATGTATGCACACACACCCAGCGTGAGTTTAAGCTGCCGGGTCAGGAACTCGAACCGCTGTCGACTCCATGAGAGTCCAGTGACATAGCCATTATACCAACTGCTGGTCCCTGAATTTTAATTTCTGATAAGATACACTGTATTCATCTATTTTCATGAACATCCAAGGTAAATTGTATGTGTTGCCTGTTTTGAAGGAAGGAAAGAAAAAGCTGTGGGGTATATTCCTGGAAACTCCTATTTTAAGGACCCCTTATTCCACTTTCCTCTGACCCTTTCCTTTCATCCAAATCTAGACCAGTGGTTTTCAATTCTATCAAATCCCAATTTATAGCATGCATTTTCTTTACATCCTGATAAGAAATCCATAGGTTATGATAAGGCCAAATGAAAGCTAAACTTCATGACCCTCATTTGCATAAAGAAGTCATATGTTTTTATAAAATTTACAAAATGAAGATATTTTCGCCACATTAGGGTAAGATCATTCTAACCACACACCCCAACTCCGATGTTTCACCTGCCATCTTTCCTTTTCTATGGGCAACATGACAGAAACTCAGGCAGTTCTGGAGACTCAACTGAGAACTCAAGTTCAGTTATAAACAAGTTTCGTTCTGCTTTAGTGTAATAGATGTATGTAGTTTGCAGTCAGTTCCAGATATAGAAATATATTAGGAGCCATTCTAGAGTAGGGATGAGTGCCAGGAAAACTCTGCCAATGAGCCTACGAGTTCTCCTGCCTTCAGGACACAAAAACAGAGGGTACAGGTCATGTAGAGCATGGACATATCCCCTCCATGGGCTGTGGAGGACAACCAAGGTCAAACTATCTGGACTCAGAAACTAATCTTGTTAAACATTTCTTCCAAGAGTCAGATGTGTGTAAAATGGTTAGCAGAGGATTTGTTTCTTTTCCATGTCTAATGAAAATGAAAGTTCTCTCCCATCAGGAGTATACTCAATAATGTAGAATACAAAACTGTAAACATACCACGATGTTTTTGCCTTTTGTGACAGAAATCAAACACTACACAATTTATTGGAATTCTTGTGTTTATAAGGCATATACAAGTAGCAAGACTACAAATAGTGAGAATACTGCATGAAAAATTGCATTTTCTATGCACTCCAACTATCAAAAATAGGGAACAAATGCTGATCAATACTGTTAGGAAAAAAAAATTGTATTTCTAGTTTCTACATAAAAATATTACCGTATCACTTCTCGATAAATAGAAAATCACATATTATGTAGTAAGGATATGTAGAAAAAGAAAAGTGTTATAGTGTAGGGTCTTGCAACAAATTAACTGGTTTTTTTTTGCAATTTTATAATCTTCTTATCCCTTCTGTAAGAAAATAGCCTAAGTGATTCATTTTCAAGAATAGCTTAATAAAAGTTGTTCAATTTTAATGGCTTGCAGATGTGACAACCCCAGAAAGGACACATTCCTAGAAAGTTCCTGAACAAATGAAACCCCAAAAACAACAGATCACTCTTGAGAAATGACTTCTCAGGATGGTGGCTAGTCACCAGCCCTTTGCTCCTTTTGACTTCCTGGGTCTTCCCCCTCCTCAGGACTTCTGGCAGATGTTTTTTGAGGACTTGTCCTGTCAGACAAGAGAGGAAAGGGGACAATAAATGCTTTATATGAGAGTAACGGAACTTGGGTGACATCTGGGAAGATTGTACACCACACAGTACTCAGCCAAAGAACAACTGGGGGAGGGAGGGATTGCACACTAGGGAATAAATTGCTATTGTTTTGTACCTGCCCCTCAGGCATGGGATTTTGCAAGATTGCCATTAAAGTCTCACTTCCTCGTACCTCTGTCTCTGTGTCCATTCCTAGGCTTTGGATGGATGAGCGTGTTTTCCACAGCTCTCAGCTTTTACATTTTGTAATTTGTTCTGGATTTCTTTTTTGTTCTAAATCATCAGTTATTCTAACACCTAATATTGAGTTCATAATTTTCTATGATTTTTTTTTTTAAGGAGAGTCCCTCAAATTGGGTACATTTCAAGTCTCTGAAACACAATCTACCTCTGCTACCAACATATAATATGTATGTAAAGTTACCAGCTTTAATATAAAAAAGACATAAAATAAAGCAATTTTATAATAATAATAAAAAAAAAGTCCATGATGAATGTAAGCACTACGAATGTGGCCTCGTGTGAGGACAGGGTATCAATGATACAAATATCATTGGTGATCTTAACTTTTTGAAACACTGAAGAAGTCAAAGATGCTGTTCCAGGAAAAGCAGAGACTAACCTCCCCTTAACAGCCAAGGTAGTTTCTTTTCTGTAAAATCTAGTGCATGTGAAAAAGTGCAAAAAAAGCTTTCACATTTATTTGTCAAAGTGAAGCTCAAGGCTCAAATATTGGGTTGTCAGGAAAGGCATGACCCATTTTTGCATAGCAAAATACGTCATGACTTTCTGATGACGTGATAATTATAAAATAATCAGCCGGATATTTGGAAGATGTGCAGAAGCAAGACAATTCTTCAGTATACAAAGCTGCTCTGTCTGTCACAGGGTTGCTACTAATGTTAAAACTATCCTGTGCCTGTTACTGTGACAAGCAACCCACAAGACACACATACACACAGTCCTACTTCCTTAAGTCCTTCTGCAGGCGATTACACGTAGAGACTCAGAATGCCTGCCTGCCCATCCTCTTTCCCCAGCTCCCACTCACACCCATTTTCATCCACTAGAAACTCTCCTGTCACAGTGGTGGTTAGCCAGGGTCCTGAAAGATTAGGGCTTCAAAAGTTACCTATTAAAATGCAAATGTCCACAGCTGGGCTAAGACCTCTTGTCCTTATCTGCTACCAGCCTAAAGAGATTCCTTTAAGAGAAGGCTGTTTTCACTTTTTAACTCTGTAATTCCCTAAGGAAGCATAAAATAAACCTGACCTATACTACATGTGGCACAAGGTCTGACTCTGCAAAACCGGGATTTCTCTGCCTGGAACCACACGCGGAACTGGTTCTACCCTCTACCCTTTGACCTCCCCTCCACAAGTGGGAGGGCTGTCTTGCTGACATAACTGCTATCCTTTACAGAGTCAGGCTGCATTCTTTGAATTTTGCCTTCTGGACCACCAGGGGCATTATCTAAGGACAGACTAGGAGGATGAGAAGGACTCTGCTGCTCTTGAGTCTAACCAAAGGCTCCTTACAAAATCTTCATAAAAATAATGAATAATTAATATGTAGTGTGGATTACTGCCATGGTCTATTCTAAACATCCCCTGTATTAACTCATTGAATCCTCAGTGACTCCCTTCATGTGGGTACTATTATTGCTACATCTCCACTTGACCAGTGAGGATGCTGAAACAGAGGAATGGAGGAACATGCAAGAGCCACAGAACCAGTAACTCTACAGCCTCCTCGCAGCCCGGACTCCTAATTAATTTGGTACTTAATGTCTTTGAAATATGTATGACTAATGAGTGATTAGTTTTCAGGGTCAGACAGCGACACAGAGGTAAAACATGACATTCTGCCAGGCTGAATCATGTGGGAGGTTCCTGGTTCCCATCTTGGAGTATGTTGGCCACATACATGCCCTGACTCTGTCAGGGATGCCTGTCTCTCTCTTTCTCTCTCTCCTCTGTCTCATTCTCTCAGTCAGAAAAAAATTTAGTAAAACCTTCTTTTATTTCAGTTTTAAAATTTAAAACAGTGTGTGTACTTGCATGCCCAAAACTCTGAGAAAATGGAGAAAAGGAGATTGCAGTGGGACCATGCCACCTGAGAGGTGCTGTCTAGCTTTCTTGCTCTCTCTTTCTCTCTGTCTGTCTCTCTCTGGTAAATGCATATCCCCTATAGCAACAAGTTAATAATAATAAGATTCTGGCATTTTAGAAATAATTTTATCTCAAAGGGCATCACTCCCCTTGAGAATCTTCCTTAGCAGTTTGTAGTACTGGTCTCCCCATTCTAAAAGAAAGATCAGCTCACTTGATGTCTATGCAGGTTGGAAGACATGAGGGCCAGTCTGAAGCTCTATGGATCTCTTAGCTGGAAATGGTGTATGTGTTGTGGGATGGCTTTGATGTCCAGGTCCTTGGTGTTCTGGACAAAGAATTGAATGGAACATGCCAATAGTGAAAACAAAAAATTATTAAGTAAAAGTGAAGGTACACTCCTGAGAGGTAGACACAAGAGAAAAAGTGGCTCAAGGGCCACAGAGCCACATTTTGTGAGGTTTATCATTTTTAAATCTCTAGGTCATGTAAATTGATCATTGGCTGGGCCCACTGATTGTTATCATTTCATTGGCTCTATCAAATGGGGCCAAATCCATTGATTCATCTCATTGGCTATTTCATGTGTCACTTAATCAGCTAGACATCCTCCACTCACTTGCCTACATTACCTTGGGCAGGGAATTTTCTGCCCTGATTGGTTTTTGTTTTTATAAATTATTATTACAGCCACATAAGCTGATGTTCCAGCCTCCTTACCTGCTTCCATTTCCTGGCTTTTTTCCTGCCTTATTTATAAGACAGAGACCTTTGCCTGAACTTATGATTCAGACTGCTCCCTTAACAATGAGATACAAAGATGCCTGTCTATAAGGCATGAGTGGCTCGTTACACTTAATCGAGATCGGAAGCTTGATAGCCCTGATTCCCACCTACACACTATGAGACAGTATAGATTATGCTCAGTCATGGTCTAGCCCTGAGAAGTTTTTTTTAGAGGTTTTTGCCTTAGGGTGAGATAGAGAGAGAGAAAAACAGACACAGTGAAAAGAAAGTGAGAATTCACCCCCTAAGAGGAATGGCCATGCTGTAATCGCTTTTCCTCTTTTCTCCTCCTGGGATCTTGCAGCCCTGATAAATTTGGGGAGAACTTAGAGAAGGGCTGTCTTTGAATTTTATCATTCCAATGATTGTAACACTAGTTAGAAAAGCTTTTCCCAGTCCGTTGAATTTTTATATCCCCTCAGAATATGACCACACCCTGATCCTTTCAACTCCTGGCTTCTGCTGACAGCCTATACTGGGAATCTGGTAGCGGCTGCCCTATAAAAAGTACAGCATAGGGACCAGCAGTTAGCATAATGGCTATGTCGCTGGACTCCCACGTAGTCGTCTGCTGTTTGAGTCCCAGACCCGGTGGCTTAAACTCACACCGGGCGCGTGTGCGTGCGTGCCCAAGATCCCGAGAGGAGAATGGAGGAGAAGGGATTGGGGCGTGGCCATCCCCCCTGGTGGAGGGGGATTTCTCGCTTTCTGTCTCTCTATCTCTCTTTGTCTGTCTGGCGAGCGCACATGCCCTGTAGCAAAAAACTCTCAAAAAAAAAAAAAAGTGCAGCATATTAGCTGTAGCTGAAGCAATCTGTAATATCCATAGAGTATGGTCCCCTTTGGATGATTTCATTATTAAAATCAGGTGCTAGAAATTTGTTCTATAGCTCATCTCCATTTCAATGCTATGTCTGAAAAAGTCCACCTGATTCCCCCTTCCTTGTTAGAGAGAAACTAATCTCTAAAAGTGGAAGGAAAAGGATCATCCTTGACATTATTTCCTGCAGCTCCATTTTTCTTCTCTTCAGGGAAGAATCTCTTTACCCAAGGCTGAGGTCGGTGTAATCCCTATCTCCATCTCTTTTTGGGTGTCATTTTCTCTGGGAGTTCTGGAAGTTTTCATTTATTTCTTTTGGCTTTATTTGGTTTGGACCCAAAGTCGTCAAGACAAAAAGTAAAAAGTAGTAAAGCCAGGCAGTCAGCACGTGCTATAGAGTCTCCTTTCTGAGCAGACTCCCGTTCTGGGGGCAGAAGGAGGAAGATAGAGCTGCTGCCCTCCTGGCCCTAATGATCTAGAGGGGAAAAGCAAGAATTTCTCTGTGTTTTCTCTTCTTGTTAGGCATGTTTATGAAATACATCTAACACACCATTGTCAACAATACTGTGGGACTACAAATCGAGTCACCCTCTGAATCAAGAAAAGAAGCTTATAGAAAAGGAAGTTGGATTAGCGCAATGATTTCCTGTTTATAGATTATGGATTCATGGGAATCCATGGAATTTTTGCCTGGCACTATGCACCTCAATCACAATGTGTAGACTGAGTGAATAAAGATATCTATGTCTGTCTGTCATTTATCTATCTATCTATCATCTATCATCTATCCATCTGTCTGTCTAAGTGCTCTATCTCTTCAGCCAGATTTCCTGAGTTCAAATTGTAACTCTCACACTTAACAACTGCGTGTCCTTGGACATGACGATTAAATACTTTGTGCTTTAGTTTCCTGTTTCTTTTTTTCTCTTTTTAAAAATTTATTCATCTTGAGAGAGATTGAAAGAGAAAGAGAAAGACTTCCTGTAGAGTCTTGCCACACTACAATCCTCCTTCCAGTCTTCCAGCCAGCCTAGATCACTTGCCCCACCCACAGGCAGGCTTGCCATGTTGAGACTGACCACAGAAACAAACTTAGGGCATCCCCATGTGGGTCCAGTATCTCACAGTGGCACCTACCACTTGCACCATCATGGATGGCAGGGCTCATCTTCCTCATTCTTAACCACATAGAGTTAGTAGAAGAAGCAAAACAAATAAGACATGTCGTATACTTGGCCTTCTTCCTGGCCCCCCAGGGAGAGATCAATATTTATTAGCAGATAAATATTTTGTTCTTTCATCATTTTCCTATCCAATTTTATGTGGACCTCATCTAATTTTAGAGTCTTTAGAGAAAGAGGAAGAAGCTAGCTCATTGGTCCTCTTTCTGCTTTCCAGTCTTGGAAATGCAACAAAATCCAAGTCACCATAGAAGCTGAACCCTGATTTTCTCTCTGCCAGCTATGTCCCCAAGCCCAAAAGCTCCTTTCAAAAGCCTTTCACTCTGGGGAACCAGCAGTTAGCGTAATGGCTATGTCGCTGGACTCCCACGTAGTCGACCGCGGTTCGTGTCCCGGACCCGGTGGCTTAAAACTCACGCCGGGCGCGTGTGCGTGCATGCCCAAGATCCCGAGAGGAGAATGGAGGAGAAGGGATTGCGGCGTGACCATCCCCCCTGGGGGATGATTTCTCGCTTTCTGTCTCTATGTCTCTCTCTGTCTGTCTGGCGAGCACACGCACCCTATAGCGAAAATCTCTCAAAAAAAAAAAAGCCTTTCACTCTGGATCTGGCTACGGGGACACTTGGCAGTCCACAGACTCTATGAGTTACACATGGCCATTTTCCCACCATAACAAAATAGAATATATTGGGGCTCAGAAAAGTCATGATGCATTTCCCATGACAAAACACGGAAAAAAATGCATCGTGACTTTTCCCATGACCCAGTAACTTCAGGCTTCTAAGAACAAATGACAAGTCAAAATCTAAGCATCATGCTGCTATTTATGAATTGAACGCACATGTGCCTAGATTAGAAAGCTTGTCGTAACAAATAAGATTAAGGAACACTTTACTGATCTCAGTGAGTGCATGTTCTTGATTTTGACAGACTGGGTACAAGAAATTTGCAGCACACTCCACTCAGGTAGAGGTTATAACAGTTGAAAGCCTTGGGACCAGAAATTGGTGTAATGGTTATAACACTGGACTCCCACATGTGGTTCAAGTCCCAGACCCTGTGGCTTAAAACTCACACTGGACATATGGGCAAGCAATCCCAAAATCCCACAAGGAGAATAGAGGAGAAGGGATTGTGGTGTGGCCATCCTCCCAGAGGGTGGTTTCTCACATTGCGTCTCTGTCTTTCTGGCGAGTGCACATGCCCTATAGCAGAAATCTCTAAAACAAAAATTTAAAAATTAAATTTGAAGGCCTTTTTTTTTTTAACTCCATAAGATAAAAGTTGTGTAGAATTCAATTGATACATGAACCAGTTGTGCTTGGGAGTAGGGAAGAGGGGACAAAGTTAATACTTGATTTTATGCATTTGTTTTGAGTTCTTGTTTTGCCTGCCTGTAGTTACATACTGTAGGAATTAGAATATAGCTTATTCTTTCTTACGTTGATGTTGTTAGTTATTGTTGTTGATTTTGTTTTATTTTATATTTTTAGGGTTGGCCAGATGGGTGGTTTGGTTATTTTTCAAGGTTTAATGAACTGCATTTGTTGAACCTCCTAAATCTCTACTGCTACTGCTACCAGAACACTTCAACGCTGGCCACTATCAAGTTGTAAGGCAAGTGAAGGTGGTTTCTCTAAAATTAGGACTTCATGCTCTCCAAGCTAGGAACTGTACCTTCCTGTGAGTCCCACTCCATTGTTCATCTTGGTAGAAGCTAGCTGGACAGTGTGGAGACTTCGGAGGAAGACTTAAAATAGGTTTTTTGACTCACAGTAGAGTGACTGTCTCTGAAGGATACTTTGACTACAGGATCACTGTCCTAGGAAAAAGAAAACCAAAAATTCCCTGGACAAATTCTCCACAAAGTTGTAAAGCAGAATCAGTCCCTATCTCTTCCAGGGTGGAGGAATTAAAATATCACCCTCCGATAGCACCTCAAAAACCATGCCTTTTTTAATTCCTTCTTTTCTCCTCCAACTCCAAGAAGCAACTTTCTTTGTCCTATTCTTTTTGATGGTACTTTCTTCTAAAGTGCCATGAGAAGACTGAGTTTCTTGGATAAATTATTCTGCCATAAGATACTGGTTATCAAAAAAAAGCAGTCTCTGTAAGTTGCTGATTGCCATAACCCAGTAGAAATTCATATTTTTCCTAAGAGTAATAAAGAATGTTCATAAAGGAAGAAATCTATGTTTATTACCTTTTATATGTCAGATGCTGTGCAAAGTATTCACAAATTTATTATGAAATCTCATAATAATACCATGATCCCTGGGTCTGGCAGTGGGGTAGCAGGAAAATGTGATGACCTGCATGGGAAGGTTCTAGGTTTGCACTGGAGACCACCCTCAGTAAACTGGGCAAGCTCATGCCCGCGATATGGTGCTGGCTGAGGCTGGAATAGACCTCAATGTCAAGATCCTGTAGGGTGGGGGGTGGGCAGCCAGTAGTGGGGTGATTAAGACTGCTAGATCCCTGGGATGAGCAGATGACATGATGATTACATCACTCGCACAAAGTCAACTGCAGTTCATGTTCCAGACTCTCTGGCTTAAAACTCTTGTTGGCCGCATGTGCATGTGCATGCATGCCCAAAATCCCAAGAGGAGGATGAAGGAGGAGGAATTGTGGCTAGTTATCCCTCCTGAGGAGTGACTTATCATTTTCAGTCTGTCTTTCTCTGCCTCTCCTATAGCAAAATTCTATTAACAAACACACACACACACACACACACACACACACACGAAGAAGACAATTGAATCTCATGTGGCCAACTGCATAGTTGAAGTAGTCCTAGACCTGGTGGCTTGTAAAACATGCTGTGCACACATGTGTGTCCAAAATTCAAAATTAGCAAAGGAAGGAGAAATGGAGAAGGTATTGTGGTGTGGCCATTTCCCACGGAGGGGATTCTTTTTCACCTTCCTTGCCTTTCTCTCCCTCCTCTTTCCAGTCCCTTATACCCCATATTCCCATGAATACACATGCCCTCTGGCAAATTAAAAAAAAATTTTAAAGAGAGTGATCCTATTTGAGAGCTCTGCTACTCTCTCTCTTCTTTTTTTTTTCTTTTTTTTCTTTATTTTTTTTTTATTTCATTTTCTTTTATACATTCAATCACATTATTATTTGGCTTACAAAGTGGATATTTCAACGGGTGAACATTTCTCCCTAGTACAGTTGATAAAACTACAAAATATCTTCAACAGATAAGACCAAATTCCTTTGTGCCATTAATGCTTTGCCTTTGGCTTTCTTTCTCATGGAAGATTTATAAATAAAATTTTCAAAAAAGAAGCCATGATCTGGAAGCCATTATGATTTCTATTTTGTAGGAGAATCTTAATCACATGGATGTTAGGAATACTTAGATCTCTAAACACAAACAACTTGCACTTTTCATGATAACTTGCTGCTCTCTTTAAGATCAACCACTAAAATATTGCATGTCTTGGAACACATCTATTAACCTGAAGCTTTCTTTTTAGTAATCTTTTTGTCTCTATCTCAGCTAATTGTATTAAAGTTGGAAATTTTGTTTAGATCTTTATGTGGAGGTATTTTTGTCTTTAATTCAAGAGATTTAATTTAATAGTCCATGAGGAAGAGCATGGCATGGTAGAAGGGTCCCTCCATTACTTCAGCTGTGAAATGGATTTAAGCAGTCATCCCTGCTACTTCAGAGTTGTGGCAAAAACAGAATACTGCATGTGGAACAAAAAAGTACTTTACAAATGGGAAACCACTGTTGATACTTATGGAGTTCTCAGCTCCAATATCATCATCAATATTAGGTTTTGGAATATGGTGGCCAACTCTGACCAAGAGCTGAAGAACAAGAAGACTTAATCAAATTGTCCTGCAGAGGAGAAGTGAAGTGTTCTTAAAGCGAAAGAGATAATCATACTAGAAGATTATAAAATTAAGAAAGGAAAAAGTTGTGAAAGAAAATAAATGTGATATGGCCTAGATTCCACACAAGAGATATTGCACATCTGCTTTCTGAGTTCTGGGTCAGAGCAGAACCCAGTGGAAGAGAAAGAGTCACTGAAAAAATCTTCAACTTGGCTAGTCAGATAGTGGCTCATCAGTGAATTAGATGAAAATTTGTGGATTTGTGGACCAATAGCACAGCAGGAAATTAAGTAATAAGAGGGTTGGCAGCTCCGGTAAAACTGAAAAGAATTTTAGTGATTGCTAACCATACACCCAAACATGTACAAACAGCATATCATAATGATTACAAGTTTAACTCTGGGGTTGACTTTCAGGTGTTTGAGTCCAAGATTAGCCATTTACTAGATGATACCCTAAGACAGGTTACTTAAGCTATCAAAAATCTAGTTTTCCTAGCCATAAAGTATACACAGTGAGTATACCTACTTCATAGGACTATGGTGAGCACTGAAGGAAGTATCAGATATATATATTTAGCATAGTACCTAGAGGGCATATTGTAATTATTCAGCAATGAATTATTGTTATTTCATTCTTCTTTCCCTGTACCCCACTTTTGTAAATTGCAAACGAAATAGTTGTTCATCAATTGACAGTTTAAGAAACTCGGCGACTGCATTCCTAGGCCTACGCCTCTCTCCCACCATATTCCAGCTATGTACATGAAAGTAGAATGGAGAGCAGGATAAGGGTAAGGGGGTAAAGATAACATTGCCCAATTCAGCACCACCCTGAATATTATCTCCAGAGAAAGAGGCGCATGCTCAGCTGATGAGTTAACCAGATACGGTACAGAAAACATTTCCTTCTTCTTTTTGGTTTCAAGTCTAGTTTTGAGACCAGAGTTCTCTCCAGACCAGTCAGTACTTATTCTTTTTTAAGACCAGTTTTGAACGCAGAGATCTCTCCAACTCAGTCAACACCTGGAGACCACAGAAGAAATGCCTACTCCCGTGGGAGGTCCTGCCCTGCTGTGGATGGCATTGCTGCTGTTCTGTAAGTAAACATTCAGCTACCCCTGCTGGAGGGGACACAATGGATCTGGAGCAACTGGGTGGGAACTTTGGCCACTTGGATGGTGACATTTCCTGAGACATGTGCAAACCAGGGGGCATTTACTGGGGACTCTGTAGGGGAGACAAGCTGGAAAGCAGAGACAACCAGGCTGAGCAAACACCTAAGGGAAGCCACACTGAAATTCTGGTTCCTTGCAATCACTCTGGCATCTCCCAGAGTGAAAGATTTCTAGTAAAGGAGAGAAGGAAAAGGGAAGCTCTTTGTCTCGCTGTGTCAGAGAAGATAGTTGGCCATTAAAATTCCATAAATGTAGATCTCATCCGCACACCCAGAGCGTTAGTCCTCTAGAGTCCCAAGAGACTAAGGAAAGGCACTAACTTATCCTCTCTGGACTTTTGCAGCTCTGGATGGTGAGTTAGCAGGTAAGTTCTTTGTCCTTGTTACCTCGGTGTCTCAATGTGTCTGGGCTTCACTCTCTCCTCATTGTTCGGCTCTATCACATCACTTCTGCTTAGTTC
Organism: Tupaia belangeri chinensis; assembly: GCF_000334495.1. Taxonomy (NCBI): domain Eukaryota; kingdom Metazoa; phylum Chordata; class Mammalia; order Scandentia; family Tupaiidae; genus Tupaia; species Tupaia belangeri. Next base: position 2,065,959 of record NW_006206042.1, on the reverse strand, counting down.
TTTTCCTTTGATTTGCCTGAGAAATGTGCGCTTGCCAGAGAGAGACAAAGAAATAGAGAGGAAGCGCCATCCATGGGGTCTAGTCATGTGACAATCCCTTCTCCATCCTTTTGGGATTTGGGGCACATGCACATATACATTCAAATGTGTTTTTTTTTCTTTTTCTGGAGAGGTTATCGCTATAGGATGCGTGCGCTCACCAGAAAGACAGAGACAGAGAGACAGAAAGCGAGAAATCACCCCCCAGGGAGAATGGCCACACTGCATTTCCTTCTCCCTCATTCTCCTCTCAGGATCTTGGGCACGCATGCACATGTGCCCAGTGTGAGTTTAAGCCACCGGGTCCAGGACTCAAACCGTGGTTGACTACATGAGAGTCCAACAGCATAGCCATTACGCTAACTGCTGGTCTCATTCAAGTTTGTTTTTCAAGACTCAATTGGGACTCTAATCACATGGTCATCTGGTCAGCCATGTGGGATCCATTTCTCTAAATCGCCAGGCTATAGGCTGGCCCCACTTCTGCTTTCTAATGGGTATACACCTGCTTCTCTCTCGCCAACCCCTTACGATCTCTACCTTGCCTTGCCTTCCTTCTTTTCCCTCCTCCAAAAGCTCGTCACATACCATTTCCTGCTTGTAAGTCGTCCCCTTCTCTGTGTAAGCCAACAACCACATCTGTGGCCCATCCCGATGTCTCAGCCTCTCTCCCAGGTACTTTTGTTTGCTCTCATTCGGTTTTTGTGGTATTTATTATTGTTATTATGATAGCTATTTTATAATTGAGAATGCTGGAATTCAGATTAAGTGATTTGTCTGAAGTTACACAGCCAACAAGGGCCTAGATTCCAACAGAGGTCCCATGGGTTTAAGTCCAGCTCTTTTGTCTATGTCGCCCTTTTGTCATCATTACATAGCCACTTTCTTGCTTTTCATTCAAATGTGTGCCACTTCCCTTTGTTCCTGGAAGCCGTCCAAGACAGACTGACCTGGTGTTTCTCGCTGCCTTCCAGAATGACATGTATTTTGCATTCCATGTACACTCACAATGAAACAGTCACAAAAATTTAGTGCTAATTTAGTGCTTGGAAAGATCTTATAATTCATCTAGTCTTATACTTTTATCCATCCATTATTGAATCATTCATTCATTCATTTGATAAATATTTAATGAACACTTACTATGTACCAATCAGCTGCGCTGGACAAGGGCAGAGCAAGACAGATATTGTCTCTGCTTGAAAAGAGATCATAATCTTCATTAACAGATACTGAAATTAAAATTTAGAGAATTAGAATTATCCCAAGCCACATAGTAAATTGATTTATTTGTTTCTTTTTAAATCTCCTGCGTTATGTTCTGCCTTTCTCCTTAGGTTGGGAGCTCCCTGGGGTTACACCACCATTTTCTTCATCCTTTAGTCCTTCCTCTGAGAGTCTTAAGACAGTCTTTCTACCAGTAGCATAAAGATAAGCTGACCATTGATTGTTTGTCACTGATTATTGATATGTTTGCCTTTTTTTTTTTTTTTGAGAGATTTTTGCTATAAGGGCGCGTGCACTCGCCAGACAGACAGAGAGAGACATAGAGACAGAAAGCGAGAAATCACCCCCCAGGGGGGATGGTCATGCCACAATCCCTTCTCCTCCATTCTCCTCTCGGGATCTTGGGCATGCACCCACACGCGCCCGGCGTGAGTTTTAAGCCACCGGGTCCAGGACGTGAACAGCGGTCGACTACGTGGGAGTCCAGCGACATAGCCATTACGCTAACTGCTGGTTCCCTATGTTTGCCTTTTTGATCCTGGACAGTTTTCCATGATCTTTTTTCCCTCTCTACCTCTTTCCATATTTTATCTTCTTAAAGCCCTCCAGAAAACGGTCATATCCTTGAATCCCCCATGGAATAGAATATTTAGAGGAGAGAATGTCACGCTAACATGCAAGGGGAGGAAGTTCTCTGAAGTCAACTCCACTAAGTGGACTCACAATGGCACCGTTTTAGAAGTGACTTCAACAACTTTGGACATCGTGGCTGCCACAGTTAATGACAGTGGGGAATACAGATGTCAGCATCAAAAACATAACAAGAGCCCACCTGTGTACCTGGAAATTTTCAGTGGTAAGTTCCAGGGATATGGAAATATAGTCCTCTTGTGTGAGACCGGCCAAGGTGAATGCAGGGAGAAAGTGGGTTATTCCGAGGCTTAGGGCACCAGAGTAGAATTCAAGACCTCTCACCCTCTCATCCCTCCATTTCATTTTTTGATCCACACTCCTGCCTACTCTTATACCTTCTTTCAATACGCTGGCCATATCTCAATATTATAACTCCTATTTTTCTGTCTTTTCTGCCTGGAGGCAGTTGTTTATTATGAAAAGAAATGGTACCATGGAGATGGCCATTACACAGGGCTGTGTATCTGGAATTGGGTCAAAGGTTGAATTTGAACATTTTCTCTGCATAAACCGTGTGCCATTTTCTGAATATTTGGTTGTATTCTTCATGATGAAATATACTTTATATATTTTTCCTGTCCTTTACTGTCATTTAATAACAAAAATGATAACAATTTCATCTTTATCACTCTTCCATGGCCAATAATTAGCATAGCATACTTAGATTTATGTGGGTTAATTGGTAAATGTTCAGTGAACAAGCTTGTCATTTCAATTGGATAAATAGGCACTGTTATACTCTACAGTATTCTTGAGTGAAAGAAATGTTTTAACACCCATATGCAAATTTTAAATAAAAACTGAAGTGAGGTAAAATACTGGGTCATCAGAAAAATAATGTTGCATTTTTACATAGAAAATGGGGGCCAGCCAATGGCATGCATAGTGGTTATGTCATTTGACTACTCCCACATTACTGACTGTGGTACAAGTCCTGGACCCGGTGGCTTAAAACTCATGCCAGACACATATGGATGTGTGCCCAAGATCCCAGGAGAAGAATGGAGGAAAAGGGACTGCAGCATGGCCATTCTCCGGGTGGGTGGTAATTTTTCACTTTCCCTGTCATTGTTTCTGTCTCTCTCTCTCTCTTTCCCCAACAAGTGCACATGCCCTAAGGCAAAAACCTCTCAAAGTAAAGAAAAAGAAAAATCTAGAAACATACATCATGACTTTCCCAGCAACTCAATAGCTTCACTATTTTCTTGGAATTGATTCTAGAGAGGTCCTCAAGGGTTGCATTTACATAAAATAGGCTTGCACAAGTTAGCCATATTTCCACCCAGGATTCTCTTTTTGAGAATGCTTCTCAATTCTTACAATAACATTAACCATAGAACCTGATTCATGTCTTTTCATTTTTGATGCATATTTGTTGAGTACCTGCCAACTCTTAGGCACTGTGTGGGCACCGGGGATATAACGCAGAGTCAGACATGGTTTCTGACCTCCTGGAACATAGAGGAATCCAGCACCTTTAAGTGGGGAAGAGGACACTAAATAGGCAATTACACAAATAATTAGTTAAAATTATGATACATATTGGGGCCAACAGGAGTGTGGTGATTGAGATAGTTGAATCCCACATGACAAATTCTGCAGCTGGAGTTCCGGACCCAGAGGCTTGAAAAACATGCCAGAAGTATGTGTATGCATGCCTGCTCCAAATCCCCAGAGGAGACTGGACAGAAGAGATGAAGGGATTGCAGTGTGGCTATACTCCCCAGGGGATGACTTTCCATTTTCTCTCTCTGTCTCTCTCTGGCAAGCATGTGTGCTCTATGGCAAATATCTAAAAAAAAAAAAAAAACAAAATAAAAACTGACACACGTTTTGAAGAAGTTTCAAGGCCAGTTGTGTTTATCAATAGAAATGGGACACTCCTATGAGGTAAGAAAGGACAAACTTGACTTTCTCAAACCAAACTCCCCAGATGTAGTATCTTTATTTCCTCCTTAATGACGAAAATGGAATTCTGAGGCTAGCAGGTGGTGTGGTGTTAAATGTGCTGGATTCCTACATGGCTGAACTGCAGTTTAAGTCTCAAACCTTGTCAACTGAAATTGTCATTTCTGAATGGGTGCCATTGTGGGCCCATTTAGTGAAGGTGACTTCAGGTAGCCTGGTGGCTTGAAACATGCCAGGCACATGTGAGTGAGTGCCCAAAATCCCAAGAGGAGAATAGAGGAGAGAGATTACAGTGCAGCTATGTCTCTGTAGAGTGATTTCTCACTTTCCCTCTCTTTGTCTCTCTCTGTCTCTCTCCAATGAATACAAGCACCCCATGGGAAAAATAAAAAAAAAAAAAAAGGAATTGGGAATTGTGGGTTTCAGGCCTTCCACGTGCATCAGCATATAGTTCTTGGAGACTTAATGGTTCCATACTGGCTTTCAAGACAGGAAAGGATTTATCAAAATAAGAGATAGGATCTAAGAATAGTTTCCCTTTTCCTTTCTTTTAATTTTAATTTTTAATTAATTAATTTATTTCTTCCATGAGAGAGAAGCAGAGAGACAGGCACCCCAAACAGGGTTTCTATGCTGCAGTCCGCCCTCGGTCTCTGCTGGTCTGGATACTGGCACAGGCACACTTGAATATGTATTCACCGTGCTTAAGCAGGTCCTGGGACATAAACTCCGTGCCCTCCTATGTGGGTCCAGGTGCGTTAGCACTGTGCCACTGCCTGGCCCTGTGTTTCCTTTTAACTGATCTTATAAACTGGGATGAAACAATTCATAGTTTCTGATGTACACTCTATGCACAACTTCTTATATTTTCTTTAATTCTAGCTATTATCTATTAGCTCTCTCTCTACCCCTCCCAATTTATTGTTAAAGAAATAATATAACGAATGTTCTTCAGACTGGCTACTCCTTCAGGTCTCTCCTGAGGTGGTGGAGGAGGGTAACGACCTCATCCTCAGGTGCCATGCTTGGAAGAACAGGAACCTCTACAAGGTGACCTATTATAAGAATGACAGAGCTCTCGAGTACTGGTATGAGAACTACAACTTATCCATCCCAAATGCCACATTGGGAGATAGTGGTTCCTATCACTGCACCGGCACCTTTCAGCGTTACAACTTGAAACATCGCTACCCCTGTGATGAATGCTACGCCTCGGAGCCCTTCAGCCTTACTGTAGTAGCAGGTGAGTTGGTAAAGGACATGGAAGGAGTCCATACGAAGAGAAGGAAGAGAAAACATCTGGTCCAAAGTAGCTGCAGCTTATAGACTGGAGACCATTGTGGTACTGTGGATAGAGCCCTGGACTTGCATTGAGGATAGCTGGGTTATAGTATCAGCCTCTGTCGTAGAGTCCTTATTTGTTAAATGGTGATAGTAATTCCTGCTATGAAATTCTTCTGAAGAGGACTGTGGTGAAATTTATGAAGTGGTTTTGTAGACTGTTAAGCATTATTATCCAAGCATAAAAGACTATGATTATAGTTTTGATCTCAAAGTCATCTGAGGCTCCTGGAGTGAACACTTATACAAGGGGTCTTCAAAAAGTTCATAGAAAATGCCTATTATCAAAAGCTATTCATGTTTTTTTTTTTTTTGGCACCCAAATAAACTAGCACTTTAATTTTTTTTTCTGAAATTTTGCAGTCCCCTTGTACTTTTCAAATTTAGAGAGAGTTTCAAAGTGGAAGGAACAAAGAATGTAAAAAAATTGAAGGGCCCATTTCACGTAGGAGCCTGGGAAAGGAAGCCAGAAAGTCAGTGAGCTGGGTGTCTATGTATTGGGGGACAAGGAAATGGGCTTCATGAGGAGAAATTAATCTAGTGGGCTGCCTCTATGAATTATGAGAAAAATTGCTCTTTGCAAACCTTATTGGAAAGTGAGCTGTGAGCTTTTGAAATATTTGCCTTGTAAGGAGGAAGTCAGACCTTTTTTCTTGGAATGTTTTGGTCATACTAATGTCTAAAAAAAGCACAAGGCCAAAAGTCAGAATTAATCACTAGTGGTAGTTCTCTGTTAATCCAAGACCAAAGTGCTATTTTTTAAAATTGTTTTTGGGCTTCTAGTATCTTCATGTATAAAATATGAGGGATCCTTAAAAAGTTCATGAAAAGTGCCTATTATTTCAAGATGTTTCTGCACCAAAATGAATTTGTACTTCAATGATATCTTTTCATGGATATTTGAAGTCCCCTCATAGATTTGGCATAGATACCACTAGAATCACTTGAGGAACTTAACAAATTATTGATGTCTGTCTCACCTCTTGAGGTTCTGATTTAACTGATTTGGAGTGAGGCCCGGGCATCAATATTTTTACAAACTCTTTCAAGTAATCGTACTATATAGCTGGTGTTGAAAACCACTGGTGTACATGACCTTTAAGGGATTTATGGCTGTAATATTCTGAGGCTCTACATAATTCTAGTATAATCACAAAATTCAGAACTATATAAATAGAATAATAATCACAAAATGGTAGAATTGGAAGGCAACTTAATTAGTCCAATCTTTATTATCTTTATTTCACCCACGAGGCATGTAAGAATCGATAACTGATTGATTGAGAAGTAAGGTGCCATTGACCCTGGCCTCACTGTGTCTCCTTTCTGCCCTCAGAATATAAGTGGATGATAGCTGTAGGTGGAGCTATTAGTTCCAAAAAAGGGATCATCTTTTCTATGACCTTTCTCCTTGGGCACCATGACTAGAGGAATTATTAGACAAGGGTTACGGGAAAATACCTAGGACTCCCTCGGATTCTGAGGAGCATTGACTAAGAAACCCGATTTCCTAAGTATTTTCTCTCTGATCCACATCACGCTAAAGACAAAGGATCATGCTAGGGCTTCTTAGAGAGGGTAAAGCTTTGAGCCTCCTTCTTTAACTAATTATATTTCCTGTTGTATCTATGTTCCACTGTAGCTCAGCACAGCAAGAATACCTGGGTACAACTTCTTATCCCATTTTTGGTGTTGATTCTGTTTGCTGTGGACACAGGGTTACTTATCTCCACTCAGCAGCAGTTCATATTTCTCTTGAAGTTTAAGAGAACCAGGAAAGACAAAAAACCTCTCAACCCACAACCAAAGTCAGATTCTCCACAGGACTGATGTCACTGCTCCAGAAACATTTGCAACTGCGATTTCTAGCATCAGCAACTGCTTCACAACTGCCAAACACAGCTTACGCCGTACATAGAAAAATATGTGCTCAGGATTTACAGAACTGCTTCATTAACACAATTGAAACTGGTTAAGTGGCATGTAATGGGAAGTGCTCAATAAACGTTGGTTGAATAAATGAAAGGTTAAATAGATTCATTTATTAGCATTAGTAAAATAGAACTACATTTTTAGTAAAAATAAGTATGAAATTGTGTCACATGATGCTTCTAAGTATCCAAGTCTTCTGATTTTGCTTATTTATTTATTTTTCTTCTATAGGCAACAACCATGAAGCTCTAGATTAGAAATATCCTTTTATAACCATTGTCAGTATAAGCTATGAATGAAAAAGACACTATAGGATACCAGTGATGTTGATTTTAAAAAAAATATGCTTTTTCTTCACCTTACTATCTATGAGCTTCTGGTGGTTGACAAAATCTATGCAGTCTTTAGCCAAGGGACTCTAGGGATGAATTGAGTCTAGGATTCCCCTGTGATTACTTCACACCTCTAGTATCTCAAACTTATCTTGAACTTTTATTTTATATCCCTCTGTATAGCACTTGAAATAATTATTTTGAAGAAATTCCAGAAAACAATAATATTCAGAACCCCAGCTCTTAAAACAGTTAAAATCAGGGCCAACAGGTGATTAAGGCTCTGAATCCCACATGGTCTATCATGGTTCGAGTCCTGGACCTGGCAGCTTGCTTTCTCACTTTCTGTCACTCTCTGGTGAGCACTTGCACCCTGTGGCAAATTTAAAATAATAATAAATAAATAAATAAATAAATAAATAAATAAATAAAATAATTCTTTTTTTAATTGACTACAAAGAGAACAGTGCTACTATATTAAAATATTGAGTTTATTTCACATGTATATTTTTGTCTCCCCACCATTTCCATATCTGACCACCACTACTACTGTGTCCTGTCAAAAAATTCTATACATACTTAAAACCAACCAAAGACTGGAGTTCCATCTTTAAAAAGTAAATAGGCATTTTGGACAGCACATTGTTGGCAAGGAACTTGGACAACATTTATTAAATACAGTAGGGAAAATTCTCACTCTACATTCTAAAAAGGATAGCCACATATCAACTGTCACAGAAATGAAATAAGATGAAAAATTTTAACAAACTGAACTATTTTCTTGAAAAGACTTCCTCCACTGCCAGAGATTTTTTTTTTTTTTTTTTTTTTTGCTATAGAGTGCGTGCGCTTGCCAAACTGACAGAAACAGAGAGACAGAAAGCGAGAAATCACCCCCCCAGGGGGGATGGCCATGCCGCAATCCCTTCTCCTCCATTCTCCTCTCGGGATCTTGGGCACACACACACACACGCACCCGGCATGAGTTTTAAGCCACCAGGTTCGGGACTTGAACCACAGTCGACTACATGGGAGTCTAGTGACATAGCCATTACCTTAATTGCTGGTCCCCCAACTGCCAGAGATTTTGAATAGCCTCCTGGTCAGTTATCCGGAAGCAATTCACATAATTAATGAACTTGGCTTCCACTTTGGGAAGAGAACCACATTTTTCTATACTTGCATGCATTTTTGCTTTAATGTCATCTACAGAACTCGGTGTTTTGGGTGTTTTAGGAGATTTTTCTTGTTTTTTGTTTTGTTTTTGTTTTTATTTTATTTTATTTTGTTTTTATTTATTTAATGATTCTCGGCCTTTTGATCTTAGTGTTGATGTTTTTCCATTCTGGTTTGATTTTTGAGCATTTTTGCCAGGAGTATCTCATATAGATTTCTTCATTGGAGCTTTATCTTCTGTTTCCTTATCTTCAAAATCATCATCATCATCATCATCATCATCATCATCTCCATCGCCATCATCATCTTCATCATGGTCTTGATCGTCATCTTCAACAGCAACAAGTTTTACACTTCCTCTGTGGAACCTTGCTACCACATCCAGGGGCAGATCACTTTCCAGACATACTTAAGAGTTTCACGTCCTCTTCCTCTTCGAACCCTGCATCTTCCTCCACAGTTACTAAGTGTTGTGCCCCAATATGCACAGGCCCTGAACCATACTTCAACATTAAGACCACAGGTGGTGGTATTTCAAAGCCCCCTAGGGAAACCGTTGGCTGTACAGACATTTACAGTGTTGCCAGAGTTACTTTAATTGGACTGCCTTCATAATTCATTGCCTCTGCTTCAACAATGTGCAATTCATCCTTTGTACGAGCCCCTAAACTGACCGTTCTTAAAGATAACTGATGTTCATTTTCATCATTATCTACCTTAAAGTGATTATCTTTGTTGACCTTTAGTTCACAACTAAACAAAATTAGTTCTGGGGACTCAGGAGGCTCATATCCAGGTCCATCAAATCTTCCATGGGGTAGTGGCACACAATTAGTGAAAGAGAAGACAGACAGAGGTAAATGACTATGGCCCCCAAAAACAGCCATGCAGGACAGAATCACTCCAGGGCAATAAATAATTCTTGAAAAAGAAGTCTAAAATCTCAGGCAAAGATACTAGAGAATTTGGGTTTATTATTTTTTCCTTTGTAAAAGAAGTTTGCTATAGGGTATGTGCACTCACTTGAGAGAGACAGAAACAGAGACAAAGGGAAAGATTGAAAGCACCCTCAGGGAGGATGACTATGCCACAATCCCTTATCCTCCATTTTCTTCTGTGGATTTTGGGCACATACGCACACACACCAGGAATGTCTTCCAGGTCTCCAGGTTCAAAACTCAAATTGCACAGTCAGCCATGTGGGATTCTGCTGCCTAAACACCATGCCACCTGTCTGGTCCCACCCTTTAATTTTTTGTCCTCACAATATTTATTAGAGGAAGCACCGGCCTCTCTCAATGAGAGGAGAGGGTTAATTTCTTGTCTCTTATAAAGCTATTCATTAGAAAAAGACTAAACCATACAGGAGTAAACACGGTTCTAAATTACAACTCTTTTACTTTCTATGTTTGTGATTGAGGAAAATATTATATTTCAATGGCTCTTAGTATTTATGTATAAAACAAGAATGGTAAGAGTCATCCTGTCTACTCCCTAAGGTCCTTCTGAGAATTGAATTAGTTATATCTGGAAGATTCTGCGAACTGCAAAGAAAAATAAAAACAAACAAACAAACAAACAAACAAAAAAAAAAACAGGAATTTTTAGCACCAGCCAAATCCAAGTCTTTGCTACCACTAACGCCTACCCCAGCCCTATGCCCATGGAGATGGTTATACTGAGGACTTAGTGTAAGCACTAGGGAAGCGAGGTAATTTATTATTGGTACTGACCACAAATTTATAACAGAGATCAGAAAGCCTATAGTCTACTTATGCTTTATTACAACTAATACTCTAAGGAAGTGTATCCGAGGGGAAAATTTATAAATATCCATGGGACTACAAGTCTCATTTTCTCCAAAGAATATTTCTGGGCCACAAAGAAGAGACAAATTACTGGAGGCTTTTCATTTTTCTTTTTTATACTCCTTTCTTCCTCTCCCTCCTCTTCTCCTTCTTCTTTGTATCTTCTTCATCTCAAAAATCCAATATAACACTCCTTTGAATTTTCCTCCACTTTTTTTTTTCCTAACCATTTTAGAGAGGTAAGAAATAGTCCGATTGGTGAACAGACTTGTCACTTGGCTTCATGTAAATAGGGGCAGTGAGCAGAGAAGAGAGTTCCAAAGCAACAGCCCAGGAGAAGTCCTCCCAAAGTCTCCCTGGTGTAGTTCTGATAAACACCTCCCCAGCCACTCCCAGAGATCTGTTTTACATTGTACCCCGAGGCCACGGTCTTACCACCACATTCACTAACCACTGCTTGCCCCACAATGTTCTATACACTGTATTCCATCATAAACATTGACTAGAGAGCAAGTTAATTCTGTTTCTGAAAAATGTCTGAGGCCAAATGATCCAGAGTTGCAAACTGAGAGGTGTTTATCGTGAGTAGAAAGTCCACCTTGATCAGCTTAAGAAACATCTTCTAAGAGATTGTTTAAGTTCTCAAGTATCACAATCTCCTATACCTCCCTTTCATACTCACTCCAAGAATAAGAGGGCTGTGAGGCCAGTAGATGGCATAATGGTTACATTGTTGGACTCCCACATAGATGACCCATGGTTCAAGTTCCAGATTCTGCAGCTTGAAACTCACTCCAGGTGCATGCCTCAAATCCTAGGAAGACACAGGAGAAGAAGGGATTGCGGTGTGGTCATCTCCCCGGGGGATGATTTCTCACTTTCTGTCTATCTCTCTGGCCAAGGCATGCACCCTATAGCAAAAACCTCTCTTAAAAAAAAAAAATGAGAAGGCTGTAGACATGAAAGTACAGATGGCTGCTAACCAGCTACATAAGTAGACCAAGTTACTTGCCGGTCTCCAAGGTACCATTTCTTCTTTTGCAAAAAGAAGAATTTGTACTGGGTGGTCTCCAAGGTTCCTTTGAGACCAGACACTGTGTCATTCCTTACTTGGGAATCTAGTTCCTCTGTGATTACCTGGGCACAAAGGCTAAGAATGCCTTCACCAAGGAGTACCAGTGTGAATTTTTCCTTCATCCTCACACACTGACCTCTCTCTTCACTGAGTTCTCCGATGTATCTAAATCCCATGTTTGTTTTATATCTGTGTCTACCATTTCTTTCTTCCCATGTTTCTTTTGCTATGAACAAATATGATGTGAATTTCCTCTCCTGTTCCAGAAGGAATGTGGAATACAGAGTTAGGACCTGAATATTTTGTGGGAACCCAAAATATGGCATTTGCATTTTTTTTTTTACTTTAACATATATGTAGCACTTTTTATCTATGTCAGAGAAAGAGTATGCATTATGTAAATGACTGGAATAGAAACAATTCGCCCCAGATTCACTCTTGGGACCTCTTCTGCCACCACTGATCACTTACCAATTTGCTCCAGGCCAGTCCATAGAGCCAAATTTGCTTTCCCATAACTGACCACAACAAATCATCATGACTTTCCAATAGTTAGCGGTTGGTTTTCTGAAAATGAAATAAGTAACTCCTGACTGGTGGTCAAGCAAAGATCAATTTTCTTAGCCACCTCCCGAATGGAGACTCAGACAAAAGATTCATCTTCTTGTATGCTGGGAAGTTTAACACTTAAAAAAAAAGTCTCTGCTTGTTTCTTCTCATTCAGTGGAAAATGGTGACGGTGGAGTGTTTCCATGAACTCAGAGCTGGACGCCTTATGTTGAAGACAGCAGGGGCACCTGTCAGCTTACATGCCTAGATAATTCAGAGAGCAGAGTTGTCTTCCTGGCTTGGGTAATCCACTCAGCTGTGAACAGCTACTTTTGAAACCCAAGTCCCCATCTGGTACTTCATCAACCTCCACAACACCCCTACCACAAATTTTACTCTATAAATGTGCCAAAGATCACTATCAAGTTTACCTGTATATATCACAAAAAGCACCCACACTTTTTGTCTTTTTGAAAATTGGAATGACACAGGCTCACTTTCAGTCCTTCCTATTATTGTCAAGTCTTTCTTATTATTTTCAATTTTTCAAATATCACTGACAGTGGTCAGCATTCTCACTGCAATGTGGGAGCGCTAGGCGACAAGGACACTCACAGTACTGGCAGAGAATTGTTTGCTTGTTTTTTGAAGAGAAAAGAATGACTTTATGTGGATTCTGAGAAAAATCCATAGTTTAATTTTTAATCAGTTTTTTAATAAGATAATTCTGCACTGCTATCAACTTAATTGAGTCACAATAAATTATAACTCAGTAAGTCAAGTGAAACTATTTTTTTTAACTAAAATATAGGAGCCACTAATCTGCCTTTATTAGATTAAGGCTGAAAATTTGGATTCTTCACGTAAACCAGTTGCTGTTTTAGAAGTGGATCTGAAAATGTTCCAGTTGGTATCTCCAGGAAACAGACTCTGAGACAGAGATTCAAATGTGCTGAGTTTATGAAGGAGAGCTCTCAGTGTCTACACCTGGGGGAAGTGAAAGACACAAGACAGAGCAGATAGAGAAGCTGAAATGTGACACAGTCACAGCAAGTATCTTACCATCGCACAGCTGAGTATGCTGGGCTGAGAGAGCCCTCCATACATGTCTTAAAGTGAGGCAATATTCTGAAATAGACTAATCATTTGAGGCAATCTTTCCTTGGAAAAGGAGTGTGACCTTGGAGAAAGTCATTTTTTAGCAAGGACAATTTTTGGACATAGACTAAGCTGAGAGCAGTCAGCTTAATGTTTATGAGGGTCTTGATGAGTGAAGTCTGGGCGGAACACCATAGCACCCACTCAATACAACTTCAGATAAAAGACAGAGTGGCATTGATCATCAGCTCTTTACCCAACAGTTTTGACATAAATTAAGCAAAATTACTAAACATTTTTTTAAAAAATTGTGTTTTGGCTAATCTCACCAAAATGAATGGGCTATATCATTTCTAGACATCTGAATACGAAAGCAAAGATACCTTGTATTCCTGGTCATACTAGCTTTTTTTTTTTTTTCTTTTTATTTTTATTTTGAGGTTTTTGCTATAGGGTGCGTGCACTTGTCAGAAAGATAGAGACAGATAGAAAGTGATAAATCACTGAAAAAAATTTTAAGTCAAGCTTTAGATATAGGTTCATTAATAAACTTTTATTTTCAGAAGTAGTATAGTTAAAGTGCACATGTTTATAAAACTATTTCAGAGTTTAGGTCTATGCTTCAAAAGGAACTATACTTGTGGTTAGCTTCTTCCAGTCTCCAGACTCTTCACACTTGTGTTGAAAGCATAAAAACTGGAGAACTTTTCAGCATGCTCACCCTTCAATCTGAGTTTTCTCATCTGAGCACTTTAGGACTATAGATAACCCATTTCTGTACTCTTTGGAGTCGATACTCTTTTGCTTTCCTACATTTGCACTCCTTATTTCCAGGTCAGTTACAGTAGCTCCAGACATTCAGAAGGCCTGGCTCCAACCCTTTCAAGATCCCCCAGGCTGTAATGAGTTATTCGTAAATAGCAAAGACAGATAACAAGAAAGTCTTCAATGTCCACAGAGATGTGTATGCATATGTGTCTCCACCCCTTCTTGTTAAAATAGTTGTACATATTACTGAAACCCTTAAAACAACAAAGAAGACTTTATGAGGTGCTTTCCAAACCCTTTGCTCACCAGCTGCTTCAAATCCTTCTAGACTTCATGTTAATAAAGTTAATAGAGTGTGTAACTAAAAATATTCTCAGGAAGTGTGTAGTTGTGAGCATGTGTGTTTGAGTGCACCTGGCTAGTGGGGACCCAGGTATCTTCATCCTTCCCCTGAATTTTTAAGCATAGGCCAAGTTCTTTAGCTTGGGAGCACAGAACAGAACTATGACTACCTCATAAGGAAACCTCCAGTATTAGAATTGAACTCAGTTTAGTCTAGTCTTATTGATCCCATACTTAAAGGCACCACTGAAACAGAATTAAAGTTAATACATATTTATATACTCAAAGAAAAGGCCTTCTTCACTGCCTCTCCTCATTAAGGGGACAGAGGCTTTTGCCCCATGGCTCTGTGCAGAGCGTCTTTGACCTCCTTGTTCCTCAGGCTGTACACGACAGGGTTCATTACACGACAGGGTGCAGCAGGGGGGTGATGACAGTGTAGGTCACTGAAATGAGTCTGTCCTGCTCCAGGGAACTCTGGGACTTAGGCTTGAGGTAGATGATGGAAGCACAGCCATAGTGGATGATGACCACCGTGAGGTGGGAGGCGCAGGTGGCAAAGGCCTTCTTTCGACCCTCTGCTGAAGCAATCTTAAGGATGGTGGAGATGATGAGGACATAGGAGATAAAGACCAGACCCATGGGTAGGACAAGGACACAGACACTGACAACAAAGTTGATGATCTCATTGATGGTGGTGTCTGCACAGGCCAACTTCAGCAGGGGTCTCACATCACAGAAGAAGTGAGAGATCAGAAAGGCATCACAGAAGGGTAGGCCGAACACAGATGTTACCTGAATAATGGCCATCCCCAGGCCAATTCCTAGAGACCCAGATGTCAGCTGAATGCAGGTCTTTTTACCCATGATGACTGAATATCGTAGAGGGTTGCAAATAGCCACGTAGCGGTCGTATCCCATGACTGTGAGCAGGAAGCAATTATTGATGCCAAAGGTGAGATAGAAGAAGAGCTGAGTAGCACAACCTTGGATGACAATGGGCTGATGTGGATTCAGGAGGCCAGAAAGCATACGGGGAATGATGGCCACAGTGTAGCAGGTCTCAGAGATGGACAGCATACTCAGGAAGAAGTACATGGGAGTATGGAGGTGACGATCCAGACGAATGATAGTAACAATAACCACATTACCAGAGAGTGTCAGAAAGTACAAAGTTAGAAAGACCACAAAGAAGACAAGCCTGTGCTGCCATCCAAAGCTGGAAAATCCTTCAAAGAGGAACTCAGTCACAAAAGTAGAGTTTGAGCTTGGCATTGAGGTAGGTCTAGGTTTGAAAGAACTGGGCAAAGTAAAGAAAGTTGTGATGAGTTAGCCATGCAGCATGTAGGCTGGACCAATGCCTACAGTAAAGACTGTGTCCATCTCTGAGCAATGCCCCGGATCCCAGGGGTCATCAATATTAAACTCAGAGTTATCACCTCTGTCCACCTCTTCTTTAGGGCTCTATTAGTGTTAAATCTAGGACTCTAGGGTTGAGAGCCAAGATGAAAATGAAAGGAGAAGAAACAAAAGAGATTTGTAGAAACAACTACCTGATTTTGATTTTTATTAGTGGATCACATGATAGTTTTATGTTTAATTTTTTGAAGAAATTCCATGTTGTTTTCCATAATGGCTACACCACTTTATATCCCCACCAATGATGGATGTGTTTAAATTTCTCCACATCCTTGCCAAAACTTATTATCTCTAGATAATAGTTTTGTTATTGTTTTTTTTTTTTTATTTGCTATAGGGACATGTGCTCACTGCAGAGAGACTTAGAGAGAGAGAGAGGGAAACTGAGAAAGCATGCCCCAGGGGAATGGTTACATCACAATCTCTTCTTTCCCATTCTCCTGTCAAGATTTTGTGCATGCATCCACACACACCTGGCATGTTTTTTAACCTGCCAGGACCAGGACTCAAACCATGTAGTTGGTTATGTGGAATCCAGCTATCTTAACCACCATGCCAATGGCTGGCCCCAATAGCTTGTGTTTGTTTGTTTATTAATAGCCATTATAACCATTGTAAGGTGATAGCTCATAATGTTTTTTAACTTGCATTTCCCTGATGATATGTGATGTTGAACATCTTTTCTTCTTTTTTTTTCCCCCAGATTTTTGCCTTAGGGTGTGTGTGCTCACCAGAGAGAGACAGACAGACAGAGACAGTGAAAGGGAAAGTGAGAAAGCACTCCTTGGAGGGGATGGCCATGTAGCCATCCCTTCTTCTCCATTCTCTGCTTGGGATTTCTGTCTTGTATTACACATGTCCAGCATGATTCTCAAGTTGTAGGGGTTAGTGTTCAAACCACAGGTTGGCCATGTTGGAGTCAAGTGCCTTAGCCACTATACCACCTACTGGCCCATCTTTTTATATACTTAAATTGAATTCAGGATCTCAAGGAGCTATCTGTACTCACATGTCTATTGCAGCACTATTCACAATGTCTGAGTTCTGAAAACAACCCAGATGTGCATCAACAGATGAATGGATAAAAAATGTGGGCATATACATAGAACTAAATATTATTCAGTTTTTAAAAAGAAGGAAATTCTGCCATTTGCTTCAAAATGGCTGAAACTGGAGGGTATTATGTCCAATGAAATAGGCCAGGCACAGGAGGAAAAACACTGCATGAGGAAAAATACTGCATGATTCCACTTACACGAGGTAATTAAAATAGCCAAACTCAAAGAAGCAGAGAAAAGAATATTGATTACCAGGGGCTGGAGAAGGGGAGATAGGACATTGTTGTTCAGTTGGTACGAAGTTTAAGCTGTGCAAGGTGAATTAGTTCTAGAGATCTGCTGTATAGTATAATGTCTATAAACAACCTTATTGTATAATGCACTTAAAATTTTGTTAAAAGAGTCAAGCTCAGGTTAAGTGTCTTGCCACAAAATAAAACAAAATACAAAAGGACACAAGGAAATTTTGAAGGTGATAGATACTTCTATTACCTTGATTGTAGTGATAGTTTATATGACAATCAATGCATATGTCCAAACTCATCGAATTGTATAAGTTATTGTATATCAATTATACTTTAATAGAAGTGTTTATAAAGATAAAGTAACAATTACCCAGACATAGAAGTGAGCCTAGGTCAAGGAAAAAGCAGCGATACATCAAATGTGCCCAGCTCTATAGTTTCTCCTCAACTCACTCGTGAATTAGCCCCCAACGAATCCAGTGAAGAGCAGAGACCTAGTGAGAGAGAGAGATAATATCCCAAAGTGATGTCTTCTCCACACTGTCAGCAGCCTTCAATACCAAGTACCCTTAAATATTCCCTACAATATCTTCTCCTCTCCAGAATCCTAGATCTTACTCTTCATTTCCCTCTATTTCTAAAATCCCTGTGATCATGAGAAACTAGAAAAGCAAGCATTTCTATTGTCTATGTCCTAGAGATCTGACAACAATTACCCTCTAAGATCATTAAAAAGGATTTGATAAGATACAACAGGTATTTAGTTCATCTCCTTGAATTCTAGTCACAGGCAGGAAAAGAGATGGAATGGGTCTGAGAATGCCTCAAGTTGGGAATGAATCTTAGTGTGAGAGCAAAGATAATATTTATTTAACTGGAAAAATGACAAGATATCCTAATTTATACTTCAATTATTCATATTCAAGGCTGTATTGGGGATAGTAATGAACTGACTCACCTTCGTTTTGTGTAGTCCCAAATATAGGTAACATGGAAAGTTGTACTGAGGTAGATTGAGCCTTACTCCTGAAGCCCATATCTATTCCCCGTAGAAGTCACCACATTTAATCATTACCTCCATTCAGGAAGCTAAGAACCATTCATATTACCTTCTTTCCTTTTTCTATCCAGAAGACAGTACCTCCTGAAATTCTCTCTTTGTCTGCTTTTGCCATAATTTCTATTAACGCACAACTTCTGACCATTGACATCATTCTCCATGATCCCTGCAACGATTTGCTAACTAAACTCCCTCATTTCAGTTGACCTTTGTCTAATTCTTCCCCTGAATATTTTCATTACACTCTTTAAAAAATCTTCTCATATAACTCTTTTGCATAAATTCCTTCAAGAACTCGTCAAAATTTTAAGCAGAATATTCAAATTCGTTTTAAAATTGAGTATGATAATACCCTATAGATTTCCTGTGAGGATTAAATAAGGTTAATGTATTTGAAAAGTTTGACCTAGCACTTGATCCATAGGAAGCCCTAAATAAACCATAGTTTTATTAGTACTTATTCCTTTTTATTTCCACAAATGAGCCAGCTTCAATTTTTAAGGAAACAGGTGAGGGATAAGAAGTGGAGATGATGAACTTCAGTCTAGCATTTTACTAACAGCCTGTTTCAAGCCTTGACTTTATAAATTGTATCATTTCCCTTCGAATTGTTCATATGGACTTTTTCATGATTTTTAAAACTCATTCTAAGAAGATCGATGGACTGGTATATGTACTATGTTAACACAAGCTGGAATTAGATAGTATATGATTTTCAGTTCTGCCTTCAATTCCCTTTCTGAAGATGCCTAACATTTCTCTTCTCCTTTGGGTCTTAGTAGCCATCCAATTAATATATCTAGGAACAATCTACAGTGACACCTAGATCCCATGCTTGAGTTATAATTGATAGTATAGAGACCATTACTTCAAGTCACAGTTCCCATTACACTTGTATACCTTGACATTTATCTGTGTAAGTTTTTTATAATTTAATGCCATTTTATTGACCAGAAGATCTTACTCATGCCTATGGCCTGGAGTATTTCTGTTTTATTCCTCCTCTGGACCATTAGTCAGCTCTAAATTCCTAACACCCATAAAAAGGTCATTATATGATTGGGGACTCTAGCAGATAGAATCATTAGTAGAAGACTACAGAGTGAAAAAGGAAGATCTCAAACATTGACAAGAGTAGGATTTCTCACTAGGCTCTAGAAAATGTAGGCAAAGAAAAGAAGACGAGCGGTAAAACAAAAAGAAGGAAGGGACAGGTGAACATAAATCTTAAAAATCTAGATAATATCTTTGACTTTGAAGTGTTTACTTCCTTTCCTTGTTTATACGTAACTGACAGTGATGGTACAACATAACCCATCCTTGACCCACCCTAGATGATTGTGCTATTTATTGTTTTCCTTAGAAAAGGAAATTTACCCTATTTTCTGAAATTTCAAAAATATCTCTGCCCTTTGACTTGCTTAAATCAATTTTTTTTCTTGATTTTAACCAAGCACATTTTTTTCTTTAGTAGTTTAATTAATTGAGCAGTCACAAAGTATGAATACTCTCTAGTGTTAGGAAAACAAAGATGACCAAGATGGTCTTTGCTCTAATGAAACAGATAGCATTCGGCGTAGGATCCAATTAAAGGCCAAAGCCCTTCTCTCTACATTTGTCTATCTCTATTTCCAAAATCTTAGAAATTACATTCTTCCCTATGAGAGAACAGCATGCTCTTCTTCTTTAACAGGCTATCACTGGCTTGTGATAAGTGCTGAAATAAACATTTCCACTCTAGCATGCAAGAAAGTGAAACTCACCAAACAGCCTGTTTCTTGGGTCTTCTAGAGAGTTGTATACATGGCTGGGTCACATGCACCACTGGAAATTTTACTTTCTACAATAGTAATGAATTTTTACAGTTTTAAAATGTTTCTCAGATAATTGCTCATTTCTTTTAAATATTATAAAAAACTCATGTACTATCTAACTTTAGATCATGTTGTAGAATTATGCTATTTACCAAATAGTCTCTGAATTTCCTTATCAGAGAGTGACTAATATTGCACTATGCAAGTTTCGATTATGGTTTAATCGAAAATTCCCCCCTCTCTGGAAAATCTTTAGGTATCACCACACATGCAATACCTAAAAGAAACTATTTAGATAAGAAGAAAATAATGCCTTTGTCAGTGTTTCAGTTTCTGAGACTAACGTGAAGGACAGAAATAGTCACATTAAGTTCCTCTAGGGTCTCAGCTCCACCCACTGGAAGGAGCTCATCTTTGTGTCACAAGTAGTAACTCTGGCTTGGGGGTTCTTAATAAGGTACCAAGTTGTCTATCTTAGTAGTTGAGTTTCTCCCCAGGACAGCATTTGCTATTCCCAAGTGATGAATGGCAGAAGACACAACCTAAACAGCAGAGTGCCTAGAGACCTCATTATAGGGAAATCTCATTTCCTAATCCAGAGAATAACATTTTGGAGAATTGAGTTGGCTTAGCTATTAGGGACTATCTCTGGAGTGGAAAGGTGGGCTTCTCTTGTTAGGGTAGCCCAGTTCAAATTTTCTGTCCATTTCTCTGGTGCCGAGGGAAAGGAGCCTAATGCCTTATGGAATGACTTCATTTATGATAAAATAGAAGCAACAGTTGTCAAGTAGGGTTAAGCACACAGAGAGCTGACCTTCAGCAGATGCTCTGATACTTGAAGCCGGTTTAGACTCTCTGGCAGAACCATCCGTCTTGTCTGTGAATTCCATTGTATAAACTTTCATGCTTTTACGTGGATTTATCTCATCTCTGCCCTGTTTGCCACATACTCTACATTCATTTTGGAGTCCTCAGCTCAGTTGGTCTTAAGGCTCAGCCTTGCCAGGTCATCTTAGGTAAACTAAATTCATCTCATTATCCATAGCCCAAATAGATGCTAGTCACTGTCCTTACTCTTAAAATAGGTAAAAGTTGACTCTCAAATGCTACATATTTTTTGTGTTGATCTGAACTTCCTAATTGGGAAGGACTTTCTTTTTTTTTTTTTGAATATTTCATTCAATTTTATTTATTCATTTATTTATTTAATTTGACCAGAGAGAGACAGAGCAAGAGTGAGTGAGAGAGAGAGAGAGAGAGAGAGGGAGAAAGCAAGCCGCCAAGTATGGGACTCAAACCGCAGTCAGTCATGTGGGAGTCCAGTGTCCTTAACCACCATGCCACCTGCCGGCCCCGGGAATGACTTTCAATAGAGGCCTTTTCTTACTCATCTTTTGCTTTCTCAATGTACCTACACCTGTTCCTTTTAAAGACATACTCACTAACACTATGCATTTTAATTATATGCTAGGCACTAAATCATAAATATATTAACTCCTTTAATCCTAACGATACACCTATAAAATAGCACTGTATTTGTTTTTAAGAAGAGAAAATAGGCACAGACATGGCGTGTCATCTTCCCCAGGACGCTGAGCTGATAAATGGAAAACCAGGACTAGAACACAGGAAATCCAACCTCACCAGTGTGCTACATTGGTTAGACCGAATTTGACTTGAAGTTGGGTTCCATGGTGGTATTGTTAGTGGTAGAAACCTAAGAGGATCTCTGGTAATGGTGACAAAGGCAGTAGGCGAGTGATTTGGCTCACTGAGGTTTCAGTTACCTATTTGCCATGAACTTGCTAAGTGTTGAAATTGGTATTTATCTGGCCCTCTGTTTATTCATCTGTGAGTGATGATATGGTAACGTAGTGGTATTTAGTGATAACGATGACAATGATGATGATAATAGTAATCTACCAGGTTTTACCTCCTACTTCACATTGTTTCATGTCATCGTACAATAACATGATGAAGTACTCATATATGTAAATTGTCATAACCTAATTTTACTAATGAAGAGATGAGGCTACATGAGAGAATTGAAACAGGGAACTCCTTACCAGGCTCTTTTTCCTTTGTTACTCTTCAGATCACTATAAAATTGAAGTATATACTTAGCTCTCCTACATCTCTAGAATTATGCTATAAAGGCTATAAGATATGGATATAGCTACTAAATTAGTGAAGAGTGGAGTAGCCAAGATTTCAGAAAGAAAAGATATGCAAAAATGTTATATGAGCATATTTTTTTTTCAGCTTACATTAGGAACTGTATTTTATTATTTGCAGTTTTTGGTCAGCCCGTGTAGTGTCTGGCACCCCTACATACTTTAAGGCTACACTCTACATAAAGTAGTAAAGTTGAAATAAATGAGCAGTTAAAAAAAACTGAAATGAGACTCTAATGAGATTAATTTCTAAGTGAAAATGATCTTGTCCCTAAATTAACTACCTGCCAGGAAACAAAACAAAATCTTCTCTAGAAGAAGGTAATATAATCTAGAGCCTCAATTTGTCTTCATGATTTTTTCACACAGAACAGAAATAGGCAAATTATGGGACCAGCAGTTAGCGTAATGGCTATGTCCCTGGACACCCACGTAGTCGACCGCAGTTCGAGTCCCAGACCCGACGGCCTAAACTCACGCCGGGTGGTGTGCGTTCATGCCCAAGATCCTGAGAGGAGAATGGAGGAGAAGGGATTGCAGCATGACCATCCTCCCGAGGGGTGATTTCTCGCTTTCTGTCTCTCTGTCTCTCTCTGTCTTTCTGGTGAGCGCACGCGCCCTATAGCAAAAACCTCTCCAAATAAATAAATAAATAAATAAATAAATAAATAAATAAATAAACAAACAATAAAAAATAGGCAGCTAGCCCCTCCCAATAGCTTGTGTTTGTTTGTTTATTAATAGCCATTATAACCATTGTAAGGTGATAGCTCATAATGTTTTTTAACTTGCATTTCCCTGATGATATGTGATGTTGAACATCTTTTCTTCTTTTTTTTTCCCCCAGATTTTTGCCTTAGGGTGTGTGTGCTCACCAGAGAGAGACAGACAGACAGAGACAGTGAAAGGGAAAGTGAGAAAGCACTCCTTGGAGGGGATGGCCATGTAGCCATCCCTTCTTCTCCATTCTCTGCTTGGGATTTCTGTCTTGTATTACACATGTCCAGCATGATTCTCAAGTTGTAGGGGTTAGTGTTCAAACCACAGGTTGGCCATGTTGGAGTCAAGTGCCTTAGCCACTATACCACCTACTGGCCCATCTTTTTATATACTTAAATTGAATTCAGGATCTCAAGGAGCTATCTGTACTCACATGTCTATTGCAGCACTATTCACAATGTCTGAGTTCTGAAAACAACCCAGATGTGCATCAACAGATGAATGGATAAAAAATGTGGGCATATACATAGAACTAAATATTATTCAGTTTTTAAAAAGAAGGAAATTCTGCCATTTGCTTCAAAATGGCTGAAACTGGAGGGTATTATGTCCAATGAAATAGGCCAGGCACAGGAGGAAAAACACTGCATGAGGAAAAATACTGCATGATTCCACTTACACGAGGTAATTAAAATAGCCAAACTCAAAGAAGCAGAGAAAAGAATATTGATTACCAGGGGCTGGAGAAGGGGAGATAGGACATTGTTGTTCAGTTGGTACGAAGTTTAAGCTGTGCAAGGTGAATTAGTTCTAGAGATCTGCTGTATAGTATAATGTCTATAAACAACCTTATTGTATAATGCACTTAAAATTTTGTTAAAAGAGTCAAGCTCAGGTTAAGTGTCTTGCCACAAAATAAAACAAAATACAAAAGGACACAAGGAAATTTTGAAGGTGATAGATACTTCTATTACCTTGATTGTAGTGATAGTTTATATGACAATCAATGCATATGTCCAAACTCATCGAATTGTATAAGTTATTGTATATCAATTATACTTTAATAGAAGTGTTTATAAAGATAAAGTAACAATTACCCAGACATAGAAGTGAGCCTAGGTCAAGGAAAAAGCAGCGATACATCAAATGTGCCCAGCTCTATAGTTTCTCCTCAACTCACTCGTGAATTAGCCCCCAACGAATCCAGTGAAGAGCAGAGACCTAGTGAGAGAGAGAGATAATATCCCAAAGTGATGTCTTCTCCACACTGTCAGCAGCCTTCAATACCAAGTACCCTTAAATATTCCCTACAATATCTTCTCCTCTCCAGAATCCTAGATCTTACTCTTCATTTCCCTCTATTTCTAAAATCCCTGTGATCATGAGAAACTAGAAAAGCAAGCATTTCTATTGTCTATGTCCTAGAGATCTGACAACAATTACCCTCTAAGATCATTAAAAAGGATTTGATAAGATACAACAGGTATTTAGTTCATCTCCTTGAATTCTAGTCACAGGCAGGAAAAGAGATGGAATGGGTCTGAGAATGCCTCAAGTTGGGAATGAATCTTAGTGTGAGAGCAAAGATAATATTTATTTAACTGGAAAAATGACAAGATATCCTAATTTATACTTCAATTATTCATATTCAAGGCTGTATTGGGGATAGTAATGAACTGACTCACCTTCGTTTTGTGTAGTCCCAAATATAGGTAACATGGAAAGTTGTACTGAGGTAGATTGAGCCTTACTCCTGAAGCCCATATCTATTCCCCGTAGAAGTCACCACATTTAATCATTACCTCCATTCAGGAAGCTAAGAACCATTCATATTACCTTCTTTCCTTTTTCTATCCAGAAGACAGTACCTCCTGAAATTCTCTCTTTGTCTGCTTTTGCCATAATTTCTATTAACGCACAACTTCTGACCATTGACATCATTCTCCATGATCCCTGCAACGATTTGCTAACTAAACTCCCTCATTTCAGTTGACCTTTGTCTAATTCTTCCCCTGAATATTTTCATTACACTCTTTAAAAAATCTTCTCATATAACTCTTTTGCATAAATTCCTTCAAGAACTCGTCAAAATTTTAAGCAGAATATTCAAATTCGTTTTAAAATTGAGTATGATAATACCCTATAGATTTCCTGTGAGGATTAAATAAGGTTAATGTATTTGAAAAGTTTGACCTAGCACTTGATCCATAGGAAGCCCTAAATAAACCATAGTTTTATTAGTACTTATTCCTTTTTATTTCCACAAATGAGCCAGCTTCAATTTTTAAGGAAACAGGTGAGGGATAAGAAGTGGAGATGATGAACTTCAGTCTAGCATTTTACTAACAGCCTGTTTCAAGCCTTGACTTTATAAATTGTATCATTTCCCTTCGAATTGTTCATATGGACTTTTTCATGATTTTTAAAACTCATTCTAAGAAGATCGATGGACTGGTATATGTACTATGTTAACACAAGCTGGAATTAGATAGTATATGATTTTCAGTTCTGCCTTCAATTCCCTTTCTGAAGATGCCTAACATTTCTCTTCTCCTTTGGGTCTTAGTAGCCATCCAATTAATATATCTAGGAACAATCTACAGTGACACCTAGATCCCATGCTTGAGTTATAATTGATAGTATAGAGACCATTACTTCAAGTCACAGTTCCCATTACACTTGTATACCTTGACATTTATCTGTGTAAGTTTTTTATAATTTAATGCCATTTTATTGACCAGAAGATCTTACTCATGCCTATGGCCTGGAGTATTTCTGTTTTATTCCTCCTCTGGACCATTAGTCAGCTCTAAATTCCTAACACCCATAAAAAGGTCATTATATGATTGGGGACTCTAGCAGATAGAATCATTAGTAGAAGACTACAGAGTGAAAAAGGAAGATCTCAAACATTGACAAGAGTAGGATTTCTCACTAGGCTCTAGAAAATGTAGGCAAAGAAAAGAAGACGAGCGGTAAAACAAAAAGAAGGAAGGGACAGGTGAACATAAATCTTAAAAATCTAGATAATATCTTTGACTTTGAAGTGTTTACTTCCTTTCCTTGTTTATACGTAACTGACAGTGATGGTACAACATAACCCATCCTTGACCCACCCTAGATGATTGTGCTATTTATTGTTTTCCTTAGAAAAGGAAATTTACCCTATTTTCTGAAATTTCAAAAATATCTCTGCCCTTTGACTTGCTTAAATCAATTTTTTTTCTTGATTTTAACCAAGCACATTTTTTTCTTTAGTAGTTTAATTAATTGAGCAGTCACAAAGTATGAATACTCTCTAGTGTTAGGAAAACAAAGATGACCAAGATGGTCTTTGCTCTAATGAAACAGATAGCATTCGGCGTAGGATCCAATTAAAGGCCAAAGCCCTTCTCTCTACATTTGTCTATCTCTATTTCCAAAATCTTAGAAATTACATTCTTCCCTATGAGAGAACAGCATGCTCTTCTTCTTTAACAGGCTATCACTGGCTTGTGATAAGTGCTGAAATAAACATTTCCACTCTAGCATGCAAGAAAGTGAAACTCACCAAACAGCCTGTTTCTTGGGTCTTCTAGAGAGTTGTATACATGGCTGGGTCACATGCACCACTGGAAATTTTACTTTCTACAATAGTAATGAATTTTTACAGTTTTAAAATGTTTCTCAGATAATTGCTCATTTCTTTTAAATATTATAAAAAACTCATGTACTATCTAACTTTAGATCATGTTGTAGAATTATGCTATTTACCAAATAGTCTCTGAATTTCCTTATCAGAGAGTGACTAATATTGCACTATGCAAGTTTCGATTATGGTTTAATCGAAAATTCCCCCCTCTCTGGAAAATCTTTAGGTATCACCACACATGCAATACCTAAAAGAAACTATTTAGATAAGAAGAAAATAATGCCTTTGTCAGTGTTTCAGTTTCTGAGACTAACGTGAAGGACAGAAATAGTCACATTAAGTTCCTCTAGGGTCTCAGCTCCACCCACTGGAAGGAGCTCATCTTTGTGTCACAAGTAGTAACTCTGGCTTGGGGGTTCTTAATAAGGTACCAAGTTGTCTATCTTAGTAGTTGAGTTTCTCCCCAGGACAGCATTTGCTATTCCCAAGTGATGAATGGCAGAAGACACAACCTAAACAGCAGAGTGCCTAGAGACCTCATTATAGGGAAATCTCATTTCCTAATCCAGAGAATAACATTTTGGAGAATTGAGTTGGCTTAGCTATTAGGGACTATCTCTGGAGTGGAAAGGTGGGCTTCTCTTGTTAGGGTAGCCCAGTTCAAATTTTCTGTCCATTTCTCTGGTGCCGAGGGAAAGGAGCCTAATGCCTTATGGAATGACTTCATTTATGATAAAATAGAAGCAACAGTTGTCAAGTAGGGTTAAGCACACAGAGAGCTGACCTTCAGCAGATGCTCTGATACTTGAAGCCGGTTTAGACTCTCTGGCAGAACCATCCGTCTTGTCTGTGAATTCCATTGTATAAACTTTCATGCTTTTACGTGGATTTATCTCATCTCTGCCCTGTTTGCCACATACTCTACATTCATTTTGGAGTCCTCAGCTCAGTTGGTCTTAAGGCTCAGCCTTGCCAGGTCATCTTAGGTAAACTAAATTCATCTCATTATCCATAGCCCAAATAGATGCTAGTCACTGTCCTTACTCTTAAAATAGGTAAAAGTTGACTCTCAAATGCTACATATTTTTTGTGTTGATCTGAACTTCCTAATTGGGAAGGACTTTCTTTTTTTTTTTTTGAATTTTTCATTCAATTTTTTTTATTCTTTTTTTTTTTTAATTTGACCAGAGAGAGACAGAGCAAGAGTGAGTGAGAGAGAGAGAGAGAGAGAGAGGGAGAAAGCAAGCCGCCAAGTTTGGGACTCAAACCGCAGTCAGTCATGTGGGAGTCCAGTGTCCTTAACCACCATGCCACCTGCCGGCCCCGGGAATGACTTTCAATAGAGGCCTTTTCTTACTCATCTTTTGCTTTCTCAATGTACCTACACCTGTTCCTTTTAAAGACATACTCACTAACACTATGCATTTTAATTATATGCTAGGCACTAAATCATAAATATATTAACTCCTTTAATCCTAACGATACACCTATAAAATAGCACTGTATTTGTTTTTAAGAAGAGAAAATAGGCACAGACATGGCGTGTCATCTTCCCCAGGACGCTGAGCTGATAAATGGAAAACCAGGACTAGAACACAGGAAATCCAACCTCACCAGTGTGCTACATTGGTTAGACCGAATTTGACTTGAAGTTGGGTTCCATGGTGGTATTGTTAGTGGTAGAAACCTAAGAGGATCTCTGGTAATGGTGACAAAGGCAGTAGGCGAGTGATTTGGCTCACTGAGGTTTCAGTTACCTATTTGCCATGAACTTGCTAAGTGTTGAAATTGGTATTTATCTGGCCCTCTGTTTATTCATCTGTGAGTGATGATATGGTAACGTAGTGGTATTTAGTGATAACGATGACAATGATGATGATAATAGTAATCTACCAGGTTTTACCTCCTACTTCACATTGTTTCATGTCATCGTACAATAACATGATGAAGTACTCATATATGTAAATTGTCATAACCTAATTTTACTAATGAAGAGATGAGGCTACATGAGAGAATTGAAACAGGGAACTCCTTACCAGGCTCTTTTTCCTTTGTTACTCTTCAGATCCCTATAAAATTGAAGTATATACTTAGCTCTCCTACATCTCTAGAATTATGCTATAAAGGCTATAAGATATGGATATAGCTACTAAATTAGTGAAGAGTGGAGTAGCCAAGATTTCAGAAAGAAAAGATATGCAAAAATGTTATATGAGCATATTTTTTTTTCAGCTTACATTAGGAACTGTATTTTATTATTTGCAGTTTTTGGTCAGCCCGTGTAGTGTCTGGCACCCCTACATACTTTAAGGCTACACTCTACATAAAGTAGTAAAGTTGAAATAAATGAGCAGTTAAAAAAAACTGAAATGAGACTCTCATGAGATTAATTTCTAAGTGAAAATGATCTTGTCCCTAAATTAACTACCTGCCAGGAAACAAAACAAAATCTTCTCTAGAAGAAGGTAATATAATCTAGAGCCTCAATTTGTCTTCATGATTTTTTCACACAGAACAGAAATAGGCAAATTATGGGACCAGCAGTTAGCGTAATGGCTATGTCCCTGGACACCCACGTAGTCGACCGCAGTTCGAGTCCCAGACCCGACGGCCTAAACTCACGCCGGGTGGTGTGCGTTCATGCCCAAGATCCTGAGAGGAGAATGGAGGAGAAGGGATTGCAGCATGACCATCCTCCCGAGGGGTGATTTCTCGCTTTCTGTCTCTCTGTCTCTCTCTGTCTTTCTGGTGAGCGCACGCGCCCTATAGCAAAAACCTCTCCAAATAAATAAATAAATAAATAAATAAATAAATAAATAAACAAACAATAAAAAATAGGCAGCTAGCCCCTGAGCACACTACCTGGTTTTACATAACTTTTAAAATGTTTGATTTTTATATTTAAATGTTAAAAACTAATAAAAAGAAGAAGAATATTTGGTGACATGTGACAATTATATTAAATTCAAATTGCAGTAGCCACAAATAAAGAGTTTGTGAAGTACACTCATTTACTCATTATCTACAGTTGCTTTCATGCTATGGCAGAATTGAACAGTTACAGCAGAGACTTATGGCTACGAATTATGAATTATTTATTATATGGCCCTTCTCAGAAAAAATAAATTAGGGCTCTTCATACAGAGTGTAATAAAATTGTATCAGACATACCAGGACAAAGGATCAAAGGTCTAAAAATCAAGGGGAAAAAAAAGCACTCCATGAAAACAGACCCCTATTAGCGAACTATTTTAAAGTTATAAGAAGTAAGACATAACTTTAAGATCAACACAATTATGGTAGCGATATTCTAAGGTGACCCACAATGAGTCACATCCATGTGTGACCCCCTTTCCTTGAGTGTGGGCAGAACTGTGACTTGCCTCTACTCAACAGAACATGGCAAAGATGATGCAAAGTCACTGCCATGCTTACATTGCGTTGTCCAAGAACTCAGCCTAACAGACTAGGACAAGAAGTAATAGTTCCTCAGTAGCTTTAAAGAAATTACTATGTTTTAACAGGGATCATATGGCAAGGAATGTGGGCAATCTCTAGAAACTGAGAAAAGTTTTATGTGACAGCCAGTAAGAAAACACGTCTTCAAGCTTAGAAACACAAGGACAGAAATTTTGTCAGAGCCACATGTGTTTGGAGGTGGATATCAAGCTCCAGGAAGGAAAACAGCTTGTCTGACCCTTCAATTCATGAGATTCTGAGCAGAGATGCCAGCTACTACATACAGCCTGACCAAGAGAAATCATTAAATCATAAGTGTGAGTTGTTTAAAGTTCCTAAATTTATGATAATTTTTATACATGCAATACAAAACTAGAACCACTATTGTACTAAAGAAAATAGATAACAAATTATGGAATTGCAGAAGAAAATGGGAAAGTATTATTTAAACAAATAAACAGAAACATCAGAAATAAAGAAAAAAGAAATTGAAACTAAACACTTAATGGAATGATTTAACAATATCAGAAACAACTGGGAATAAAAGCCAGTGACTTAAAGGATAAATAAGTAGGAAATATTCAGACTGCAGCACAAAGGAAAAATGAATACAGTAAGAATAAAATAGCCTTTAGTAGCATGCAGAAACTGTGAAAAGGTCTAGCATATGTGCAATCGGAGTACCAGATTGATAGACAAGATGGAATGTATCAGAGGCAATATACAAAGAAACAGTAGTCATGAACTTGCTGTACTTGAGGAAACCATCAAGATGCAAACTCAGAAATTGCCCTGAGTTATAAGCAGAAAAAATACACATACACCCACACACAAATTGCATATAGTAGGGATATCATGTACAACAACTAAAAGATAAAGATGAAAAAAAAGTCTCAAAATCAGTCAGAGAAAAAAGATACAGTATTTAGAAAGAATGGTAATAAAGGTAGTACAATCATTTGTTCCTAAAATAGACACTTGTATGAATGGCCACAGGAGGGTTTAACTGTCTCTTACTCTCAATCAGTGAAATTGACCTTCCTGTGAAGAGGCGGGAATAAAAAAAAAGATGAGAAGGCCCTATGGAGTTTTAATTAATTAACTCACATATAATTATACTAAACCTACATAGGAATAAAAAACATATTCTGAGTTACCAATTTCAGTTGGGGTGACCTCGGAGAACAAAAAAAAATCCTCCGAAAACTACAAGCCAAGACATAACAAGTAGAAGCAACTTAAAATCAATTGACCCAATAATATTGATCAATGGAACCAGTTACCCTAGGGATAACAGCGCAATCCTTTTCTAGAGTTCATATCTCCAATAGGGTTTACGACCTCGATATCATTAACTGCTCTCTTAATAATAATAATGGAAAACAAAAATCAATGAAACAATATTTGAAATGCTGAAAAAAAAAGTAACTGCCAAACTAAAATTCTATTCTTAGAGGAAATATCCTTGAAAAATGAAAGCAAAACAAAAATAGTTTCTGAAATGCAAACAACAGATGAGAAATCATAACAAGCAGATCTGATTTAAAAGAAACACAGAAAAGATTTTATCAGGTGGAAGGAAAATTTATCCTGAATAGGAGCAACAATGAAAATAACCAAGATGAATAAAAGATAATAGGAAAGAGAGATACATGAGGAAGCATAAATTAATATTTATTATACATAGGGGACACAGGTGCTGTGGTGGTTAAGCTCTGGACTCCCATGTGACCCAACTGTGGTTCAAGTCTCAGACCCAGCAGCTTAAAACTCAGCTCGAAACTCATGGGTACATGTGGTTGCATGCCCAAAATCCCAAGAGGAGAATGGAAGAGAAGGGACTGATGCATTGCCATACCCCCAGGAGGTGATTTCTTGCTTTCTGTCTCTCTGTCTCTCTAGTAAGTACAAGCACCCTATAGCAAAAACCTTTCAAAAAATATTATTATATAAAATAGTAACTATATGTCTTATAGATTTAAAAATATTTATAAAATTAAAATACATAATGATAAAAACACAAAAATGAACATAAATCAAGGTTTTATACAGTCTTTATGTTGTCCTTGAACTGTAGTCTCAAAAATAACCAGTAAGGAGCCAGAAGATGGCATAGCAGTAACATTGCTGAACTCCCTCATGGCTCACAGAGATTTGAGTGCCAGACCGGTGACTTGAAACTCCTGCTGGGCACATACAGGTGCATGCCCAAGATCCCGGGAGGAGAATGGAGGAGAAGGGATTGTAGCAGGGTCAGTCTTCCTGAGGGATGATTCCTCAAGTTTCCTCTTACCGTCTCTGTCTTTCTCTCCAGCAAGTGCTTGCACCCTAAGGCAAACAAACCTCTAAATAATAAATAAATTTTAAAAGCATTAAGATAATGTGTAACAAATTAACAAAAAGGAAAATAATTTTAAAACTACTTGATTAAATCAAATTAAGGTAAAAGATATAAGTGAAGGTATACAAAAAAGATGGACAAAATAGAAAACAGATATTAACATGGTGTATTTCAACACAAACATCAGTAATTTCATTAACTGTAAAAGAAATATCAATCCGGCTAGTACACAAAAATTGTCAAACTGGATAGGTAAGCCAGTATTTTGTTTACAAGAAAGAACTTAATTATCAGGACCCACAAGGATATAAAACAAAGGAATGGAAAAATACATTATGCAAACACTAACCAAAAGAAAGCTATTGTTTTAGGTTAATATCAGAAAAGAAAGAACTCAATTTTTTAAAATTTGTCACAACTTATTTTGTGACTTGACATATGTTATTGCCTATAGAATATTCCATATATATTTTTAAGTATGCATTCTCTTTCTTTGGTTTGGAGTTTTTCATAAATGTCAGATCAAATGGGTTGATAGTATTTATTTTTCTATGTACTTACAGATTTTCTTTTCTTTTTAAAGAATTACTTATTTATTTCATTTTACTCATTATTTTTTAATTTGGCTAGAGAAAGAGAAAGTGAGAAAGCAAGCTGCCAGCTCTAAGACTTGAACTACAGTTGGCCATGTGAGTGTCTAGTACCTTAACCACCAGACCAGCTGCTGGCCCCTACTTACAGATTTTCTGCTGTCATAAATTATTGAAATTAAAAATCACTGAATTCAGAACCAGCAGATGGCGTAATGGTTACGTAGCTGGACTCCCACATAGTTGATTGTGGTTTGAGTCCCAGACCTGGCGGCTTAAATTCATGACAGGTGCATGTTTGTGCATGCCCAAGATCCCAAGAGGAGAATGGAGGAGAAGTAACCGTGGTGTGGCCATCCCCCCTAGGGGGGTGATTTCGCATTCTGTCACTGTCTCTCTCTGTCTCTGGTGAGCACACATATCCAATAGCAAAAATCTCTCTAAAAAATAAAAATCACTAAACTCTCCAACTATATTTTTTAAATAGCCTATTTCCCCTTTGAATTTGGCCATTTTTTGCTTCATGAATTTTGGGTACCTGTTATAATTTTATATCTTTCTTACATATTGACTCTCTTACAATAAAATATATTTCTCTGTCTCATTTCATGTCCAAAAGTCCATTTTTCTAGGATATTAATATAGCCACTTATGGTCACTATTTACATGATATAACTATTTATAGCCTTTACATTTCAAAGTATTTATGTCTTTGATTCTAAAGTGTCTTTCCTTTCTCTTCTGATCAGATTATTTAATCTATTATTTTTAAAATAATTATCTTATTTAATTTTATTTTTTATTACTATTAGTTTTAATTTGACCAGAGAGAGATAGAAAGTGAGAAAACAAGCCATCAGGTCCAGGATTCAAACCATGGTCAGCTATGTGGGAGTCCAGTGCCTTAACCACTATGCCATGCCATCTACTAGTCTGAATCCATTAATTTTTAATATAATTACTGATATGATTGTATTAATCCTTCATTTCGCTACTTGTTCTATGTTTCGTATCTTTTCTATTCTTTATTCTCTCTTTATTGCCTTCTTTTTGTCAAATAACTATTTTTATTGTACTGTTTCAATTCATCTGTTGATTTTAAAGCTATATTTTTTAGTAGTTATTCTAGAAACTACACTATGCAGTTCTCTAGCTTGCAGATTGTAGATCGTGGGACTTCTCAGCCTTCATCATCATGCGAGCCAATTTCCAAAATGTATGTAGGCTCTATTTCTCTGGAGATATGAGCAGAAC
Source organism: Tupaia belangeri chinensis (assembly GCF_000334495.1). Classification (NCBI taxonomy): domain Eukaryota; kingdom Metazoa; phylum Chordata; class Mammalia; order Scandentia; family Tupaiidae; genus Tupaia; species Tupaia belangeri. Next base: position 2,031,906 of record NW_006206042.1, on the reverse strand, counting down.
TTCTGGTTTTCTGTATTTTTTCGTTTAAGTATATGTTACTGCCATAGGCTATTTCCTTTAAGTCGGAAGCATTCCTTTAGTATTTTTTGTAAAGTAGTAGTAGTAATCTTTGTTTAACTGGGTATGCTTCTAGTTTGTCTTCATTTTTGAAAGATATTATTATTACTATGTAAAATTCTTTGCTAAAAATACCTTTTTCCCTTCAGAAATCTGAATGTCATTTCACTGCCTACTGTCCCTGATTTTTTTTTTTTTTTTGGAGAGATTTTCACTGTAGGGCACGTGCGCTCGCCAGACAGACAGAGAGAGACATAGAGACAGAAAGCGAGAAATCACCCCCCAGGGGGGATGGTCACGCTGCAATCCCTTCTCCTCCATTCTCCTCTCGGGATCTTGGGCACGCACGCACACGCGCCCGGCGTGAGTTTTAAGCCACCAGGTCCGGGACACGAACCGCGGTCGACTACGTGGGAGTCCAGCGACATAGCCATTACGCTAACTGCTGGTTCCCTGTCCCTGATTTTTTTTCCTGATAAGTCAGCTATTAATTGTATTGTTTTTTCTTTACATGAAGAGTCACATTTTTTCTGATTTTCCAGATTTTATCTTTGTTTGGCTTTTAGCAATTTGACTCTGATGTGTTTATATATGTATTTATTTGCATTAGGATTCATTGAGCTTCTCCAATCTGCTCATGATATTTTTTAAAATCAAATTTAGAAAGATTTTAGGCATTATTTATTCAAATGTTTTTTCTATCCCTTTATTCCTTTTCTTCTGGAAATCCCATTCTATCTATATTGAAATGTTTGACTTTGTATTATAGGCCTGGGAATTGGGTCAGAGGACAGGATTTTCCTTCATGATAATTCAAGTCAGGATTATGTTAACCAATCCTAAACATTTTAAAATATATTATTAACATTAAGATTATATAGATACATTTTCCATTCTATTTCAGACTTAGAATTACCATGATCAATTAAATAGCACCGAAGAGCTCTGCAAGAAGACATTCTGATTTCTCCTGCTGCATTTCATTAACCACACAGACTCTTCCATCTGATAGGTGCGCGGTGCCCCTTGGTTCTTGACTCATTGGGATTTCATTCTTCATGTTGAAATTGAGTCATTCAATGTCAGAGTTTCATGTATTCAACCACAGACTACAGGGACTAGTCATTATTTCTCTTAAAGTATTTCTAAGATTGGGGCAGCAGACATAGTAGTTAAATCACTGACCCCCTACATGGCTAACCACAGTTCAAGTCCTGGACCTGGTGGCTTGAAATTCACACCAGATGTCTATACCTGTGTGCCCAAGGTCCTGGGAGAAGAATGGAGGAAAAGGAATTGCAACGTAGCCATCCCCTTGGGGGGTAATTTCTCACTTTCCTTCTCACTGTCTCTATCTCTCTCTGGAAGTGCATGTACTCTAAGGTAAAAGTCTCTTAATAAAACAACAACAACATATTTCTATTCATTCTATATTCAACTATCTTTATTCATTCTATATTTTATTCATTAACCACTATGCCATTTTTCTCTTTTTGTTCTGGATAATTTCTGTGGATTGATTTTCTTTTTATTCTCTTCTTCTTCTCTTTTTTTTTTTAGAGAGACAGGGAGAAATCACTAGAGAGAGAGACAGAAAGAGAGAAATCACTAGAGAGACAGCGAGATGGAAAGAGAGAAATCATCTCTTTTGAGGGGATGGCCACACCACCATCCCTTCTCCTCCATTCTCCAGACAGGAACTTAGGCACAGCGCACATGCACCAAGTGTGAGTTTTAAGTCGCCAGGGTCTGGGACTCGAATTGCGGTCAACTATGTGGGAGTTCACCGACATAACCATTACACCATCTGCTGATCCTGCTAAATCTCATTTACAGTGGGTTCATTCAGAACCTATTTATTTATTTATTTATTTATTTGAGGATGTTTTTGCCTTAGGGTGACCACACCACCATCCCTTCTCCTCCATTCTCCAGACAGGAACTTAGGCACAGCGCACATGCACCAAGTGTGAGTTTTAAGTCGCCAGGGTCTGGGACTCGAATTGCGGTCAACTATGTGGGAGTTCACCGACATAACCATTACACCATCTGCTGATCCTGCTAAATCTCATTTACAGTGGGTTCATTCAGAACCTATTTATTTATTTATTTATTTATTTGAGGATGTTTTTGCCTTAGGGTGAGTGTGCTCATCAGAGAGAGAGAGAGACAGAGACAGAGACAGTGAGAGGGAAAGTGAGAAATCACCCCCCCCCCAGCGGGAGAGACATGCCACAGTCTCTTCTCTTCCATTCTCCTCCCAGGATCTTGAACATACATGCACATGTGCCTGGCATGAGTTTCAAGCCACCGGGTGGTCGGCCATGTGTGAGTCCAATGATGTAACCGCTATGCCATCTGCTGGCTCCTTAGAACCAATTTTTACTGACTATTTCTTTCCCCTGAGTTTCGGTCTCAATTTTCTCTTTCTTTACAGGTCTTAAAATATTTGGTTGAAAACAGAGCCCATTGCAGCAACTCTGGAGTTTGTTTAGTATTTTCAAATGTCATTGATGCTGTCCCTTTTTGTGTTAGGTTCTTCAACTTAAATGCAGAAGCTGCTGTATAAGGGTGCTAATACCTCTGTCTTTAATTATCTTATGTGTTTGAACCTGGCTTCTAGGGTTTTCCCTGTGTCTACATAGCTTAGTGGTTTGCCAATGATTTGGGCAGAGATTTTGTGCAAACACCTGGCGCTTTAAGGCTCCAGCTTCTGCCAATCAACCGTGTGAAGCCGAGGCACACATTCAAAGTTCTAGCCAGTTCTCAGGTCTCACGTGGATTTTTCTTTCAGTCAGGCTCTCCGATGTCCTTTGTGCACTGTCTCGACGCAGCCAGATGTTTGAGAAATAGCTCATCTCTGGCTTTCTTATATTCAGGGTCTCCCAGTTACCTTTATGACTTATTTGCTGCTTGCCCAGAATAAAGTTCCCACATCAGAATAGCAGAGCTGTAGGTTTTCCTGATCCATTCCCAACACTGAGCTGGGAAGGTTGCAGAGTTTCATTCAGTTTTCATCCCAAATATAGACTGCCTCTACACTGACACATATCCTAGGATACTAAAGACAGTTTAGTATGAAGGCTCATTGCTGTCAATTTAAAAATGGAATTTTGTCTTGAATTTATTCCACAGTGGGCCCAGTGATTCCTGAACACATGCGAGTTTAGTTTCCCATTTCCAAATGTATTATTTTAAATAGACATCTTTGGAACATATTCCGTTTCAGATATTATACATCAGCTCATTTTCCTGAGTAGCCCATGATGCCTTGAGCTCTGAATTGGGCCCAGAACAAGAGGTGGTTCTGAAGGTAGTCCAGAATACAGTATAAGCTGCCCCATGGAACTTTACTGTAGGCAAAAAGAGGTTATTTTTTTATAACGATTTATATGCATTTCTATCTGTGGCAACGTTTGAGGGTCTGTCTCAAGTGGACATGACCACCCTTCATCTAAGGGCTGTATCTGGCTTTATTTTGTCAGCTATGATAGGACCAACACAGTGCACACCCTTCTGATTTCTGTAAAATGCCACATTTTCTTTGGAAAAGTTTTGGAGAAATGACTCCTAACTCAAGGTTAGGACTGCTAAAGGACGGTATCTTAGCCATTTACTCTAGGATGCCCTTCAAGATTTTTTTTTTTTTTTCACCATAGGGCATGTGCACTTGCCAAGAGAGTTAGAGAAAGTGAGAAAGATGAGGGAATGGCCATGCCACAACCCCTTTTCTTACATTCTTCTTTAAGGATTTGGAGCACACATGCACATGCACCCAGCATGTTTATCAAGTTGCCAGACCCAAGATTCAAACTGCAGAGTTAACCATGTGGAATCCAGTGCCTTAACCTCTATGCCACCCGCTGACCCTTCATGAATTGGTTTTATGGGTTCTAGTAAGCCAAGATTATCTGTATGCTTACTATTCTAGTTCCACCCTTTATCATATTTCCGCTGGAGAACTGCAATCACCTCCTAATTATCTTTTCTCCTTCAGACTTGCTCATCTTCAATTCATTCTCCATAATTCAATTAGATCTTTTGAAATTCACATCTGATTGTGCTATTCACCTCTTAAAAGCTTTGCTGGCTCCACTTCAGCTTTAAAATAAGCTTGAAATGATACAAGGCTCTATATGACATCATTTCATCACCTTGTAGCATCTTCTCCCTCCCCACCACCCCACCTCTGGTACTCTACACACAATCCGGCCTTCTTTTACTTATTGGAATAAGTTTTTTATCAGTAGACTATCAAATCTTTCACTCAGGCTCTACCTTCAGTTTTCTTCCCTAACCTTTATTTACATAACCCACATTCATATTTAGGATTCCAGCGCAACCATAATTTCTTAGGAAATTATTTAAAGAATTCCCAGACTGACACACCTGCCCCCTTAGTTGTATGCTTTCATAGCACCTTACATTTTTGCCTGGTACATTTGCTTTTGTTTGTAATAATGTATTTATTTGTGGGATTATGTGTGCGATATATACCTGGTTGGGTATGCTGTATACTAGACCTAGTCAGGGAGATAGCAAGAGAGAAAAATCCATCCCACTATCTACTGGAAGCATGAACATGGTAGATAGCTCCACATGCCTTGAGGAAAGGACACCCTCTAATTAATTACAGAAATGCCCTGTATGCTTGCCAAGTAGTGCACATGAGCTGTATCTACCCAAAAAAAAGTCTTGTCTAATTTGTGCAAAGATATCAGTGGGTGCTTCAGCTCTGTATGCCTCCCTCCTTGATGGCGTGAGAGCAAACATCATGACTGTCGTGTCATGCTTGCAACCCCAATACGCGGCATTCTGCTGGTACACAAGTAGATGTTCATCAATATTTGTTGATTTAATAAATGGAGAAATGATCCTCAGACACAGAATAATAGACAATTATTTCTGTTCATTGATTTGTTAACAAAACACATTTTGGTTTAGAAAAAAGCTAAAAGCTGCCCCTGTGAATTAATAATCAAAGGCAAAGGGTTTTGTTCTACTAATTGCCCAAAGTCCTAATCAGGCCTGGGAGACAGAGCCTCAAACATTTTCTGCTGTTCCCAGTGCTCTGGAACGATTCTTAAGGCAAAGTCCCCAGAGTCCTGAGGCAGGTGAATCTGCTCCACAATCAGGAGTAAACAGAGTTCCTGGATTTAAGTTTCACGAGCTTTCAACTCCTCTGGCCAAGAAGGCTCTCCCAGGCCAGGGAAGTCGATGCTCTTGGGCCTTGAATCAGTCACCATACTCGGAGCTTCCACCTGACACTCAGAAAACGTTGGCTTTCTAAGCTTGGCATCTTTCATTTCTTCTACAAAGGCCTCTTGGAGATAATCCTGTCTCAGTAACCTCTCCCCATCCAAAAAAAAAAAGTTCAGATACACCAGCTCCTAAGAAAATTTCTCTCATCTCCTTTGCCAAGTTTGCAAGAAGTAAGTGGTTATTATTAGGAGAAAAAATGAGGAGAATTGGCTCTAAATTTTCTGATTTTCTTTCTTTTGATTTTCTGATGTTTTTTCTTGATATTAGTTTTGTATTTTTTCCCCATATCTACACATTGGTTGACCGAGATGTGGTGCCTATAAGGTGAAATACGATATTCTCATAAATTTTATTTTTAAATAGTGGGATAATCTGAACATTATGGAGGAGATATTAACTAAAACAAAGTATATGATCGCAGAGTGGTCTTCTACGACTGAGGTTTTGGTATCTCTTGAGTTATTATGACTGAGGGCTAGACAATTTTCAAACAGCTGTTGTCTCCTTCTCTAATCTGAACATCTTACCTGAATATTCGTTTTTTTTTTTTAAGAGAGTTTTTTTTTGCTATAGGATACGTGTTCTCGCCATTATGACAGAGACAGACAGAGAGATAGAAAGTGAAAAATCACCTCCCAGGGGAGATGGTCACGCCGCAATCCCTTCTCCTCCATTCTCCTCTCGGGATCTTGGGCACGCACCCACATGCGCCTGGCGTGAGTTTAAGCCACTGGGTCCGGGACTTGAACCACGGTAGACTACATGGGAGTCCAATGACATAGCCATTACGCTAACTACTGGTCCCCTGAATATTCATTGAGTAGAGCTTTGACTCAGTTAAAATGTGTGGGATTTGGATATCTGTGTTTCACACTGGATCAATTGCTAAATATATGAGCTTGACAAATAACCCTTTGAATTTTGAATTCTCCATCTGTAAAATAGAAGTGTTTTATTAACAGGCTATCATACAGTGTATTTTAAACAAATATTATTTATTTGTTTGTTTGTTCATTTTAGAAAGATTGTTGCTATAGGATGTGTGTGCGCTCCAGAAAGACAGAGACAGAAAATGAGAAATTACCTTCAAGTGGGTTGGTCACACTGTAATCTCTTCTCCTCCATTCTCCTCTCTGGATTTTGGGCATGTATACGACGTGAGTTTTTTAAGCTGCCAGGTCTGGGACTTGAACCACAGTTGACTACATGGGAGTCCAGTAACGTAACCATTACGCTATCTGCTAGATCCATCTACATTTTTTTTTCTAATTATCTCAACCACTTAGAGTACAAAGGCTCATTTTACAAGAGGGCTTCAAAGTGTTTATGGAAATAGGAGTACAAGTTTATATTGATGCATAACATTTTTGAAATCCATGCATGTTTTTTTTTCAAAATTAGCATTTTTTCCCCATGAACTTATTGAAGACCTTCTTCTATTGTTCCATCACTATTGAAGGTCTATATATTATTTTTACCTGCTTACATAGGTAAAATGCTCAGCCCTGGGTCAAATTACAGGTCTGGTCCCTATTCAGCAATTTAACATGGGAACATCCAGATCCCTACTTCCAGAACAATGTGTGCCAGAACATGTGTGTGTGAGCGTGTGTGAGCGTGTGTGAGTGTGTGTGTGTGTGTGTGTGTGTGTGTGTGTATTCTATGAATATAAATTGGTTTGGAGCTGGAGACTCTAAACAGATAGAGGGTAGACTCACAGCAGAGCAAAACAAGTGGAAAGACACAGCAGAGCAAAACAAGTGGAAAGAACACCATTTCCCCGTGAACCTTGCCCTCCCACCATATTCTGGCAGCTATGTTGAGAAAGCTAAGACAACTGGGCAACACTTATGTCCATGCCCCTGCTCTTCAGAGACAGTAAAACAACCCAGAATAACATACACTGCTTCTTTTGTACTCCTAAAGAAGGTTCATTCGGTTCTGAGCTTCAGTGTTGTATACATCAGCATCTTGGCTGAGATAGAAAAATTTTCTTCTTCCAGGGCTGAGGTTTTTCAATAGCAAAGGCGTCAGCATGCAGTGTCAAGAGAGCTGGATTCTGAATTAGCTCTACCATGAACCAAATGTGCCGTATTAGACAATTCTTTTATCCTTTGGGGGATTAAGTTTGCTCACATATGTGTCCCATGATTATTTTTTAAGTAATAGATATATTATTATTTTGAAGGATAAAGGAAACTCAAAAATGCTAAGTATTTATATGAATTTCTACCATCTTTTTAGAGAAAAGAGCCGTTCACCAAAATGCAGATAGAGGATTGGAAAACTAGCTCAAGATAAATCATCTAGTCTCTTCCCAACAGTTATGGTTTGCCAGCATTTAGTTCATCCATCTGTCTTTTCCTACATTGTCCTCTCATGTCTTTTCTTTCTGATAGCCTCCCAGCTTCTGCAACTCAGTGAATTCTGTAGATTTTATCCTTCCTTATCTATTTGTATGCCAGTTTTCCTGTGTGTGTGTGTGTGTGTGTGTGTGTGTGTGTGTGTGTGTATATATATATATATATACACAGAATTTTTATTTTTGCTTGGTGCTTCATATGCTCCTTATGTTTCTAACATCCCTGAAGGAAGAGACCATATTTTCTAGCCCTCTCTGCCTTCTAGTTCTAGAGTCTAGATTCTCATTTAATACTTTATTCTTGGGTTCTGTATGCTGAAGGTAGTGCTCTTTGTATGTCTAGCAGAGGTGTGGGTCTCCTTTATTATTCTTGAAGTATTTTCAGAACACTCCTTCATTTGTCAGTTTATTACCACAGTGATCAAAACCCTAAAATATGACAATTGAGCAAGGCTATGCAACTGTAGAATTGAATGTGTATAATTTGTGATATCAAAAGTTTAAAATGTAGCTGAAAAGTCAGATAATAAATAATTGCAATTGAATTTGACAAGTGCCATCATAGAATCAATGAGTGCTGGAACTGGCAGGTGGCATGGTGGTCAAAGTCTCCAGACTCCCACATGGCCAACCATGGTTTGATTCTCAGACCTGGCGGCTTGTGTTCTCACTTTCTCTCTCGCGCTCTCGCTCTATCCCCCAAATTTAAGTATATAAATAAATAAAGTTAAATAAAATAATTCTTTTTTAAAAAAGAAAAGAATCAATGAGTGCAAAGAAAGCCAAGATGGAGAACCAGCAGTTGGCATAATGGCTATGTTGCTGGACTCCCATGTAGTCGAACGTGTTTCAAGTGCCAGACCCAGTGGCTTAAACTCAGTCTGGGAGCTTGTGCATGCATGCCCAAGATCCTGAGACGAGAATGAAGGAGAAGGGATTGTGGTGTGGCCAACCCCCCAGGGGTTGATTTCTTGCTTTCTGTCTCTCTATCTCTCTCTGTCTTTCTGGCGAGCACATGCACCCTATAACAATAATCTCTCCAAAAACAAACAAACAAACAAACAACACAAGATGGGAGGAATACCTACCTAAAAAGATGGTAGTGAGGATGAAAATGAGTGTATACCCCATCCATTCCATAAGTAATATGTGTTCATTATGAACTCCTTGGAAAATGCAAGAGACAGTAGAAAGTCATCCATAATTGCACCATGCAGAATCATGCACTATTAACACTTAAGTCATTTCTATTCACTTTGTTCCTATGCTTATTTTCATATAATTGAGATCATTCCATGTATATCATGTTCTGCAGTTCCACTTACTTTTGTTGAGTTATAAAATTTTTATATACATCATTTAAAAAACTGTAATATGTATTTTTGAATAGTATTGTATTTGTTCCTGTTTACAAATGTCACATATATTTATATATGTATTAATAGTCTTTGTTTTCTATGCATACATATTCATATATATGAGATATAGATCTGTTTTCTTTATAACATGGATCATATGCTCTATACCATTTTGTAATATTCCTTCCATTTAACAATATCGTGAACATTTTTCTTAATGTATAACATTAAACATTTTGCTGTAAAATAGGCTATGTGTTGAAAAAAGACTATGAAATGAATGCACATTTTTAAAAAGAATAGCAAACACCTAGGTACTCTCAACTCAGACTAAGAAAGAGAACATCACCATAAATCCAGAAACCTCACACATGTTCCTTTCAAATACTTTGAATATATGCCAGGTAGCCACTATCATGAATTTAAGCTTAAAGCATTGTCATATTTTAAAAAGTAGATTATCCTGCCTTCTTTTCAACATTAAATAAGCAAAACACACATACCATATATTCATTTTGGAACCAGAGTAGTTTGTGTCTGTTAGTCAACAGTATGAGTTTGATATTCATTTATGTTGTTTCATGAAAATAAAATTAGTCCCTTTAATGATCTTTAACAAGAGTCAGTAAATGTTTTCTGAAAAAAAAAAAAAAAAAGAAAAAAAACTAGTGGGACCAGCAGATAGTATATAGGTTATGTCACTTGACTCCCACATAATCAATGGCTCTTCTAGTCCTAAACCTGGTGGCTTAAAACTCATGCTGGGAGACCAGCAGATGGAGTAATGGTTCCATTGCTGGACACCCATGCAGTCAACCACAGTTGGAGTCCTGGACCCAGTGACTTAAAACTCACGCCAGGCATGTGTGAGTGAGTGCCCAAGATCCTGAGAGAATGGAGGAGAAGGGATTGTGGCATGGCCATCTCCTCTGGGAGGTGATTTCTCACTTTCTGTCCCTCTTTCTCTCCAGTGAGCATATGCATCCTATACCAAAAATCTCTCTCTTTAAAAAGAAAAAAAAAAGACTATTTAGTAAACATTTTCAGTCTTTGCGGACCCTGCAGTCTTTATTGCAACAACTCACTTTTGTTAATGTAGTGAGGAAGCAGTCATACACAACATACAAATGAATAGATATGGTTGTGATCTAATAAAGTTCATTTACAAAACACATGCCTGACCTGTGGGTCTGCAGTGTGTTCACTCCTGCTCTATACTAACTTACTCAATGAGCTACACTATTTTATCCTCAGAGTTTACTTCAATTTCAATATCCCTTCTACATTTGGAGAACATTGGATTTGTTTCAGCTTATTTTTCTGTCATCAACAAAGCTGCTATAGATTTTTTTTCATTTTTCTCTTTAATTTTTCTAAAAATAAATATGTAGTGCTGGAATTACTTATTCATAGGACACGTTCATTTTGAACTTTAGAGGGTAATGTAAAATTATTTTCCAAAATGATTGCATCAGTTACTTGCCTGCATTTAGGGAACTGGAGCCTCCATTACTCTGTCTGACTGTCCTGATTTTTTGCAGTCTGATGGATCTGTAATGGTCTGTGATCTTAATTTGTGGTCTGGGGCCTTATTTTTTCCTGGCTACTAATGATTTCAAAAATCTGTTCATATGTTCATATCTCATTTATGCTTTTGCACATAGGAAATTTCTACTTATTTTGTTTATCTGTCATTATACGGAGCTACTTCTTTATTTTCAGAATTTATTACATAGTTTAAATACTAGATTTTATGCTAATATTTTTGTTGCAAATACTTATCCTTGTTTCTGCCTTATTTTTTGTTTCTTCTCATTTATTTTGAAGAAGAGAAGTTAATGTTTGTTTGTGTGATAAGGTATCATTTCTTTCTTCTGTGTCTTGTATCTTCATCAAGAAATACTTTAGTACTCCAAGTTTTAAAAATATTATCCCAGGGGCCAGTAGGTGGCATGGTGGTTAAGGTGTTGGATTCTCACATGGCCAACCATTGGAGTCCTTGACCCAGTGGCTTGAAAATCACGCTGGATACTTGTGAGTCTGTGCTCCAAATCCCAGGAGGAGAATGGAGAAGAAGCAACTGTGGCATGACCATCCCTCCTGGGGGTCATTTCCCACTTTCCCTCTCAGTGTCTCTCTTTAGAGAGCACATACATCGTATGGCAAAAACCTAAAATATATTATACTCCAAATATTTAATGGAGTGTTTTTGTTTCATTATTTTTAGGTTTTTAATTCATTTGAAATTAACTTTTTTTTAGAGAGAGATTTTTGCTATAGGGTGTGCATGCTCACCAGAGAGACAGAAAGCAAGAAATCACCTCCAGGGTGGGGTAGGGGTGACCATGCCTCAATCCTTCCTCCTCCAATCTCCTCTTGGGATTTTGGACATGCATGCACATGTGCCTGGCATGAGTTTTAAGCCACTGGATCTGGGACTCGAACCACGGTCGACTATGTAGAAGTCCAGTGACATAACCATTACACCATCTACTGGCCCCAAGATTGACTTTTTTGTATGGTACAAGCTAATCTAATTTTATTTTTCCCCATATAAATAAATGATGATTCCAAGAACATTCGTTGACTAGTTTATGCTTTCCACTGGTCTGCAATGCCAGCTCTGTGTGAAAAAATGTTCATATTTGAAGAACTCCATTTTCTTCTATTGGTGTGATTGCTTATCTCTGTGCCAAAACGACACCTTCTTAACTGCTATACCTTTATGATGAGTAATGAGATTTAAGAATAAATCATCTCTTCTTGTTTTCGTTCTTCAAGAGTTTTGGTTATTCTGGGATCTTGTAGTTCTGTGTAATTTATAGTAGTTGTTGTTAAGTCAGCAAACAATCACAAACAATCCATTTGAGATGATGATTAAACTGCATTGGATCTATAGGGGATGGATGGAGCCGTAATGATAAAATGCAATGTTCTGTGAAGCAGATCTGCATGAGAAGGTTCTAGGTTCAGGGCAGAGCCCTCCCTGGCTACTCTAGGCACACTTGTCCCCATGATTCAGAGCTGGTGGTGGATTATGGCATTAAGATCCCGTTGAGGGGCGATGTCTCTCTGTCTCTCTGTTTCTTGCTCTTGCTTACCCATGGAGAAAAATGAATAAGCTTAGAAAGACAAAAGACAATTTTCTGCTTAGAAAATTGTATTTAATCTATAGACAATTTCAGATTAATTTGTATGTTCATAATAAGAGATCTTCATAAGCATGACCATTTATTTCAGTCTTTTTTAGTGTTTTCCATTAAAGTTTTGTATTTTGTAATTTTCTCCACAAATGTCTTTATTCATGGGTACTTTATATTTTTTAATATATTAAAGTAATGTTTCCTTTAGACATAACTTGCTGTCAGTTCTTAAAAGTACAGAAATAAACTGGATTTTTATATGTAAATTTTGTACTATAAAGCTTACTAAACTTTATTAATAATTCTAATAATTTATCAGTTGTTTCTTTCAGAGTTTCAATCACATTATCTAAAAAGAATATCAGTTCTAGTTCTTCTTTCTCTATCCTTATATCTTTAATTTCTTTTTCTTGCCTTGCTGGGATGGCTAGACTATTCAATATTAAAGAGAAGTGGATAAAACGGTCACTCTTATCTTGTTCTTTATCTTGAAGAGAATCTGTCAAAATCTTATGACTAAACATGATGTTGGCTGGAGAATTGACATTCACATGTTTCATAGGCTTAAAGAAAATCTTTCATTCCTAGTTTACTATGGTTTTTCTTACAAGTAGACATTGAATTTTAAAATTCTTTTTGGGCAGGTATTGAAATAATCATGATTGTTTTCCTTTAAGCAGTATATTTGAGGAAATAATAATTGGCTGTTTTAATGTTAAACAAGCTTATTTTATTCTAAAGTAAAACCAGATTGTTCATGTACCCATTTTACACGTTGTTGGATTTGGTTTGATGATATTTTGTTTACGAATTTTATATCTATAATTTGTAAGTGAAATCAGCCTGTTAAATTGTTGTCAGGACAATTCTAGCTTCATAGAAGCTGAAACAATTGTGTAATATTGGAATTAATTCATCCTTTATAGTTTTATAACACTTATTGGTAAAATTACCTTGGCCTGGAGGTTTACTCACAATTTTTACTTAATGTCTATATTTCTTAATATAGTTAAAGGACTTTTCAAGTTTTATAATTTCTGATTTAATATCGATAAGTAATTTTTCTGGAAATGTATTCATTCAATTGAAGTTAAAAAATGCATTGAGATAAAATTGTTCATGTTACTTTGCATTGTTTGGTCTGAAATTTCTGTCAATACGTTCCTTTATTAATTCATAATAGAGTTTATTTATGTCTTCTCTCATTTTTCTTGGTCAATTTCACTAGCAGTTTGCTTAAAGTTCAGACACTTTTGCTTTTGTGGATAGTCTCTGTTTTATTCTTTTTTTACATATCGTTAACATCCATTTTATCATTACTGCTTTTTCCCACTTTTACTTTCTTTTTGCTCTTGCTTTTGTAACTTCTTAGGGTGAATATTCAACTCATTAATGTTCAGCTTCGTTTCTAACTAACAAGTATTTTAAACTATAAATTCCCCTAGATAATGTTTTAAACACGTTGTGCATGTTTTAGTACGGTTTCTTTTATTTTTATTTAGTTCTGAGTATTTTTTAAATTCGTGAACCATGGGTCAGATTATCAAACATGTATTATTTTTCAAGTTTCCTTTTTTGACCATTTCTAATCCAATTATATCATGTTTTGAGAATGTGGTTATGTGTTAAGAAAATCCAGTTTTAAGAAATTTCTGAGACAAATCCAGTTTTCACAAATCTTGACAAATTCATAGGCCACGGGTGCTCTTTATAAATGATCCAGATGTACTTTAAAAGAATGCTTTATATTGAATTTGAAAATAGCGTTGCTCAAATTTTCTGTGCCTTTTATTTCCATTCTAGGGACCTGATCTGCCATGACCCTGAGAAAGGAAGTTGATTTGTCCAGTTTTGAACTGGATTTTTGCTGTGTTGCATCTTTGCTCTGTGCAGTGACTCAAGGTCAGCGTAGTCTCTGCAGCTAAGCAATAGTGTTGGCTTTCTCTTTATCTTTCAGACCTAAGATCCTCAATGAAGAGAGCCAATCACACAGAGGTAAGGGAGTTTGTTTTCCAAGGTTTCTCCAATTTCCAAGAACATCAGCTCACACTCTTTGTGGTCTTTCTCTCCCTGTACATCCTAACTTTGACTGGCAATGCCATCATTGTGACTATCATCCGTATTGACCACCACCTCCATACCCCTATGTACTTCTTTTTAAGCATCCTCTCTACCTCAGAGACGTTCTACTCCCTGGTCATTATCCCACGCATGCTTTCTAGCCTGGTAGGATTGAGCCAGTCCATCTCCCTGGAAGGCTGTGGGACTCAGCTCTTTTTTTTCCTTGGCTTTGCCATTACCAACTGTCTCCTGCTAGCAGTAATGGGGTATGATCGCTACGTGGCCATCTGCAACCCACTTCGGTACTCAGTCGTCATGAACTGGAGAGTCTGTGGCATGCTAGCCTCCTCAGTCTGTGTCACAGGGTTCTCCCTCTCACTGGTTCAGGCTGTGGCCATTTTCAGACTTCCTTTTTGCCATTCACTGATTGAGCATTTCTTCTGTGATGTTCGACCTGTGTTGGACCTGGCCTGTGTTACCCCAATGATCAATGACATCTTGACCTTAATTATCAGCCTCTTGGCCATCACAGCCCCTGCCACCTTCCTTTTCATCACCTATGTCCTCATTATTTCTACCATCCTCAAGATTGCCTCAGCTGCAGGCCGGAAGAAGACCTTCGCCACCTGTGCCTCCCACCTTACTGTGGTCATCATCCACTACGGCTGTGCTTCCATTGCATACTTTAAGCCCAAGTCAGAGAACACCAAAGATCAGGATCAGTTAATCTCAGTGACCTACACTGTTATTACACCTTTACTAAATCCTGTTGTTTACAGTCTAAGAAATAAAGAAGTCCAGGATGCTCTGCGGAGAGTAATGGGTAGGAAATCCCTTCCTTAATGTGTAATCTTTACCCAAATAATTGTGTACATTTACCCAAATGATTGTGAATGAAAGTGTTTAGGTAAAATTACACAGAGTTTTATGTGCTTAGTGAAATCTTGGATCTCACAACTAGAGTCAGGGCAAAAGTGAAGCACTCTAATAATTGAGTCTTACTTCCTCAACCCCTTCGTTAACATAATCAAAACACAGGTCGCTTGACAGACCTGTACACAGACACTTGTTGGCCCTATTCTAAGAGATAATTACAAGGCCACGGTGTTATCTAATGTTCATTTCAAATTTAAAGGGACTAGCCCATTTAAAGTACTTTAAAATCACCACTCAATTAAATCTCTTAACATACATCGGATGCTTGAACGAGTAATTACTAAAAAAGATAGATGCAAAAGTTTTATTGCCTTGTGCTTTAGTAAGATCAAAACAAAAATTTAGATAACCTTTAAGAACTGGATTTGGGAGACCAACAGATGGCATAGTGATTACATCGCTGGACTCTCACATGGCCGTCTGTGGTTCCAGTCCTGAACCCAGTGGTTTCAAACTCTTCAAACTCATGCTGGCATGTGTGCAAGCATGCCCAAGATCCCAGGGGAAATGTGTATGTGCATGCCTCAACTCCCCACAAGATGGAGAAATCGAGGAGAAGGAATTGTAGTGTGACTACACCCCACTGAGGAGTGCTTTCCCTCTCATGATCTCTGTCTCTCTCTTTCTCCAATGAGTGCATGTTGCCCTAAGGCAAAAAACTCTGAAAAAAAAGAACTGAGTTTGGAATAAGTTAAATAATTTCTAGGGAGAATATTTTCAAGAAACCCATGTACATTCCCTATCATCTAGTGGGGGGGCAAGGTGGGGAGGGAAGTCGAATGGAGAAGACAACACCTAATCACATATGACAGCCATAAGGCTCGTGTCGTGTGAACAGAGTGCAAATAACTTGGCCTGATTCTTTTTTTCTGCTGCCTGAAAATAAGCCACATAAAGGAGAAGGCTTAGAGGGGATGAAAAAAATGCCTCCCCGTGGACTAGAACTGCAGGCTCAGAGGAAGAGAAGCTCACCCAAAGAGCTAAAATGAAAAAAAAATGTTGAGACTTTGGCTAAAAAGACAGAAAAAAAATAGAAACAGATCCAAATTGGAGTTTCTACTGATAGAATAGTAGGGGAAGACAGAAAGATAAGGCTAGGATAAAGAGGAGAAAAATAGATTCAGAAAAAGTTGAGTACTCTCCTTTTTCAGCAAGCTAAGTCACAAAGGTAAGGAGAGAAAATTAAATGGAGATATGAAAAAGTCAACATCACACTCTCTGAACAAGTCAGGTAATTTTAGCATTCCTGAAAAAAATGAACAAAGTCAACAGTAAAGGATTTGGGTATGAAAACTTCCTAAAATTAAAGCCACTGAGGCAGAGCTGGAATAATAAAAGACTACCGTTCCTATCTTCCCTCTGATTAAAAAAAAAAAAAAAAAGAAATCAGATGAGACAGAATAGGGAATGAGAGAAAAGCTGATTACAACTTGCATTACTGAACAAACCAGCTACTATACTGAGATATTTATAAAAAGATGCACAAGAAACACATGAATACACAGTAGTCTCTTTGTAAAATATTTTTAAAATACAGATATACTAAAGAAAGTATAAACTGATTGTGAACTTTGTAAGAATGATTTATTCATTCTGTGAGCGAGAAAGACAGACATAGCACCCTGGACAGGCCCCACCACCAGGATCCAAGCCCAGTTTCAGCTGTCCTGGATCACAGGCACACTCGCACACAGGCATACTCAGGGTAGCTCTGGACCTGAACTGGCAACCCTCCATGTGCGTCTTCTTTGCAGAATATCATGCTTTATTCCTGCAACACCATCTGGCCCTCCAATTGTGAAATTTATAGGTTATGTATGCAGGTGCATAAAAACCTAACTTTAAAGAATACTCTGCAATTCAATCTATTTTATCATCTGAGCTCCCAATATGCTTAATGAAAAAGTCATCTAAAAATTGTCATGTAAATTAACATAGGTAATGATGAATAAGTCATGCTATGAGTAAAAACAATGAAATTCGAGGTTCTATTCCTTCCCTTTTCCCCTCTTTTTCCCCATTATCCATGGGATGGATCAAGTTCTAGTCAAGGCTTCTAATTTTCTAAATACATAGAAAGAGAAACCTGATCCATCGTCATTTCCACCTTCTTGTGTTGAATTCTTTGACAATATGTGTCCCTCAATGACCATCCTTGTTCAAATCCATTGAGGTGACTTTGTCTTGCCATGTTCTTAAATCAAGTGGTCCTTGCACTTCATACCTTCCTTATGGAACATCTTGCAGTCACTCCAAGTTCATAGATGATCTCTCAGCTACTCCTTGAGGGTACCTGGACATTCAACTGCATCCTTGGTCCTGCAATAGTGTGGGTAGGACTCGGTGAGATACCATCAATCCCTCCACCTGATGCTTCTTCTATACATTTTGCTCCATCAGGAGTCAAGTTTTTCTAAGAGGTTCCTCTTGGAAGTGAGGGGGCATATCCTTTCTGCTTTCATAAATATCTTTCCTTCAATCCCACATCAGGTTTAGCTGGGGTAGAAGCAAGAGAGGGCCTTTCTCAGTATCCAGCTAACTGGAGCTGTCTTCTCCAAAGGCCAGGTATCTTTATCTTATTTTGGCAGAAAAAATCTAAATTCTTCCCAACTCTAGTTTACATTATATATTTTATATCCAAAGTACATTAGTACTTAGAATTCTGATGTTCAAAATTTTCTTTGTAAACTAAAAGAAGCTTTTCTCTTAAGAAGAGCTTGCTAAACTTAACAACTGTTTCAGCTTTTATTACACGTTTTAGTTATGAGTTAAAAAATATTTTTGAAATTCAATAGATTTTTTTTCTGATTCTTGTGGCTTTATCCTTCCCTGGGGCGAATAAATGTCCCCTGGAACAATATGGGATAACAATAATCATTTTAAAAAGTGAGGAAGCATTAATGTTTTATGACATTATTTCATAATATTTCTTCTTAGAGATACTTTTGTGGAAAGTCGGAAAACATTTATCTGTCATTTGGGACTTAAAAAAACGAAATCTGCTATAAATTGACTTCCCCATCATAGAAAATTCTGTGTAAGAAGTATAACTCCTAGTAATAGGTGAATCTTGATAAGGGAAAAAGTTCTTACCTTCCTAGACTGGAGGATACTTATGTCTGCCAGCAGCATGCCCCTCCTACAATTTGAACAAAGTTTTGATCTTCTTATAGCGGGCTTTTTCTTCTCTGCCACAGACCTAAATCCTCAGAGTGGCTAATACAACCATTGGGTGGACCAAAGTACTTTTTATTTTTAAACTCAGACTTACCGTAATTGATTTTTCCACTGTGGGTTTCTCTTATCTCTGACTATCAGTATTGCTCACAACTCAGCCTTTTTTTTAATAGTATTTTAAAGAAACAAAACAAAAAGGCAAAAAAATTATTTTACACTTCAAATTAAAATTATAGTAATAGATCTTATATGATTATCGATCTACTCATAGAATTTATATTTGTTGCATTTATATATTTATTTCATGTGTCAATATTATTCATTATTACAGTTTGCTCTATGTTTTGTCATCTAATAGAGTTAATTATCTGTCACTAGTTTTCTTCAGAATTTTGGATATGTTTTGCTTATAAATGTTTTTTGTTTATTTTATTTAATTTATTCATTCATTTATTTTAATTTGACAAGAGGGATTCATTCTACTGGTTTTTATTTTTATTTTTTTGAAGTATATGTTGAATTATCAACAAGGATTTTTTACTCTACTGTGGTATACTTTTTCACTATTCTAGTTGTTTACATGCATTCATATATCTATTAATTATTTCTGAAACCTCCGGGTCCACCCCCTCCTGTGCAGCTTTGTATCTACCAACACTCTCTCTACTTCTGTGTTATTGAGTCCTTTAGCTTGCACTAATTATTTTTACTTAGCAATATATTTTCTAGATTCATCTACTTTATCCCAAATGACGGGAATTCGTTGTCCTTTATGACTGAAAAGTATTTCGTTGTGTGTATGTGTCATATTTTTTTAATCCATTTGTCAGTTGGACGTTTAGGTCCCAGTTATTGTGAATAATGCTGCAATAAGCATGGACATGTAAAAGTCTGTCTGACATATTGATTTCCTGTCCTCTGGTTATCCCAGTGGAATTATGGGTCAGCAAGTAGTTCCATTTTAAGAGTTTTGAGGAAAATTTATATTTTTACCTCCAGTTTACATTTTCACAAACAGTGCAAAAAGTATCAGTAGTTCTGATTTTTTGTTTTGTTTGTTTGTGTTTGTTTTGTTAACAGTTACGGAGTTAGGAGTTATGGACTTAGGAGATTCTTCATTGTAGTTTCAATTTCCAGTTCCCTTATGATAAGAGACATTAAACATTTTCTCATATGCTTTTTAGCAATTCATGCTTTCCTTCAAAAGTTATTTATTCAGAAAAATTAGGAGTATTAAGGTTCTTAGATGATCTGAGTTCCTTACATATTCTTTCAATCTCTTGTAGGAATGTAGGCTGCAAATATTTTATCCCATTCTGTTGGTTGTCTATAATTTGCTTCGTTGTGCAGAACTTTTTTACCTTTGTCAATTTTTGGTGTTTTTTTCCTGTGCCTTGGGGGGTCTTATCTAAAAGTCTTTGCCTAACTCAATATATTGAAGTGTTTACCTTATGAGAAAATGTTTGTTTAATTTTTTAAAGTGTTTTTGCTATAGAATGTATGTTCTCACTTGACAGAGACAGAGAAAAAGTGAGAAATCACACTTGGGGTGGGGGTGGGGGATGACCACACCACAATCCCCTCTCTTTCATTCTCCTCTCAGGTATTTGGTCATGCACGTACATGTTCCTGGTGTGTTTTCTAAACCACCAGATCCAGGACTCTAACCACAAAGTCAGTCATGTGGAATTTAGTACCTTAACCTCCATATCATCTTCTGGCCCAGATGCTTGTTTAATTTATCCCCTTCCATAAAATAGCTTTATACACATGCCAGCAAATCAAAGTCTGGCAATTAACTTTTCTTCCATAGGGCATGTGTCCTTGCTGAAGATAGAGAGAGGGAAAGTAAGAAATTATCCCTTGGGGGAACGGCCATGCTGCAATCCCTTCTCCTCTACTCTCCTCTTTGGATTTTGGGCACACATGCATATGTGCTCGTCATGATTTTCAACCCACTGCATCTGGGACTTGAAGAATGCAGTCGGATATGTGAGAGTCCAGTGCCCTAACCACTACACTATCTGCTGGCCCCAAATTCTGGTTGTATTTTATTGAAATTTGTAAATTAATTTATGTAAAATTGACATATTAACAATCTTGAGTTTCCACTTTCAGAAACATTGTGCTATTGTCTATGAACTCATCTCCATTTGAATCAAGAATTTTCACATTTTTCTGTAATTTTTCCTCAGGATTTTATAGTTTTATGTTTTACATTTAAGTGTATGATTTATTTTGAATTGAATTAGTTTTGTATTAAGTATGAGGTTTAGATCAACATTTACATTTTTGACCATAGATAGTTAATTGTTCTAGCCCAATATTTTTTGTTTGCTTTTTGATAGAGAGCATGAATACTTGCTGGAGAGAGGCAGAGAAAGAGAGAGACAGAGAAAAACTTACCATGGGGGATGGCCACACACAACAATCCCTTCTTCAAGTCTCTTTTTCCTATTTTGGGCCTGCACACCCACATTCCCAGCCTGTTTTTCAAGCAGCTGGGCCTGGGACTCAAAGTCATGCAGGATCCAGCTTCATTAACCACCAAACCACTGATTGACATGCTAGCCCAAACTTTTTAAAGAGTATTTTTTTTTTTTTTTGGAGAGGTTTTCGCTATAGGGTGTGTGCGCTCGCCAGACACAGAGACAGAGACAGAAAGCGAGAAATCCACCCCCCCAGGGGGGATAATCACGCCGCAATCCCTTCTCCTCCTCGGGATCCTGGGCACGCACGCACACACGCCTGGCATGAGTTTTAAGCCACCGGGTCCAGGACGCAAACCGCGGTAGACTACGTGGGAGTCCAGGGACATAGCCATTACGCTAACTGCTGGTTCCCTTAAAGAGTATTTTTAAAAATCTTTTATTTATTTATTTTTAGAGATTTTTTGCTATAAGGAACATGCCCTTTCCAGAGAGACAAAGAAACAGAAAGTGAGAAATCACCCTGCAGAGGGAATAGCCATGCTGTAATCCCTTCTCCATTCTTCCCTCGGAATTTTGGGCATATACGCACATGTATCCAGTGTGAATGTTAAGTCGCCAGGTCCAAGACTTTTAACTGCGGTTGACCATATGGGAGTCCAGCAACGTAACCATTATACCATCTGCTGGTCCCCTTTTTAAAGACTATTAAATTGTATTTATACCTTTATCAAAAGACATTTTTCCATAGATCAATTTCTGAGTTTTCTAATTCGTTCTCATAATCTATATATTTATTACTTCACTGATATTATGCTATCTTAATTAATAAGTTGCATAGTAAGGCTTAAGTAATTTCTGTCACTTTATACTTTTTGGTCAAAATGGTTTTAGTTATTCTAAAGCTTGTGCTTTTTCAAATAAATTGTAAAATAAGCTTTTTCATACATGTAAAAACTCTTGCTGGGACTTGGATAGAACTGAATTCAACCTACCGATCAATTTTTAAAATAATTGACATTTTTATTATTGTATAGTGAGTATTCCCATCTATGAATATATGTCTATTTATTTAAGTCTTCTTTGATTTTCTTAATCAGAATTTTATATTTTTCATCATACAAACCTTATAATTGCTAAATACATACCTAAATATTTCATTAAAATTGGAAATAATAGTGTTTATCATTTTATTTTCCTTCTAATTATTGTTAGTATACAGAAATGAATTTAATTTTTGTGTATTGAAATTGTAGGCTGTGCCCTTGCTCAATGCATTTATTCTCGAAGTTTGTGTTTTATTCTGTTTGTTTCTTTGTTTTTTAGATATATTCATATTTTTCAATGTAAATAATCATATGATCTGAAAATAGAGACAGATTTGTTCCTCTTCTAATCTATTTACTTTTTAGTTACTTTTCTTAACTTTATTCCAGTGGTTAGAAATGACAGTACTAGCTAAAATAATTATGAAACTAGTTAACCTTTTTGTTAATATGTGTTTATCAAATTGAAGTAGTTCCACTTTATTATTAACTTGCTAAAAGTTTTTCTAATGAGTGACTATTGGTTTTTGTTAAATGTCTTCTTTTTGTCAGTTGAAATCATATAATCATTTTTATTTAGCCTATTAATACGGGGTTCACAATTGCTTAATTTTTGAATATTGATCTAGTTTTAAATTCCAGAAATAAATCCAGTGTGGTCATGATGTGTAATTCTTTTTACATATTTTGTATTTAATTTCCTAATATTTTGCCCAGAATTTTTGCATCTAAGCTCATGAGGGCTATCAGCCTGCAGTTTTCTTTATTTTTCTTGTCTCTGTAGTGAATAACATGAATTATGTATTCTCTCTTTTTCTATTTTCTGGACGATATTTTAAACCTGGTGTTAATTTTCCTTTAAATAATTGGAAGAGGCTATCCTACCCTCCACCCATTCAGGAGCAAAAGGGGAATAGGAGTCTCAGCCTGACGTAATCAGGCTCCTGCTCAGACTGGAGTGCAGAATGAGGAGCTGCCACAGCCTTCAAGACCCTGCCCAAGTCCCTTCCTCTACCACATTACATTCTACCTTCCCAGCTCACCCCCTAGCTACATTGAACACAGAAAAGTTTTGATATACAGGGACCAAACACCTGAATACAATGAGGCTCTGGAGAGATTATCTCCCCCTACACTTCCCTCAGCAGAAAAAAAAGAGAAACTCCTCTCTGAAAACCTGAATCCAAAACTCCCACTTGTGGATACCACAATGCCACTCATAGTAGAAGGGAAATTGCACAGAGCTAATTTATGTCATAGGAAAATGCACAAGCACACAGCTGCAAAATCCTACTTCAAAGAAGTAGAAAGAGTGATACATCACCAGAAGACTAAAAATCACTGCAAAGTTTCTCAAGAAATTTGAGAAAAGCAAGAAAGACTTCCCTCACAAAAGAACAAAATAATTCCTTATCAACAGTGGATGAAAACACAAGAAGTCACAGAAATGTCAGAAACAGAATTCAGAATACTTATGGCAACTAAACTCAATGAGATTCAAGAAAAAACAACAACGGGACCAGCAGTTAGTGTAATGGCTATGTTGCTGAACTCCCATGTAGCTGACCACAGTTTGAGTCCCAGATCCGGTGGCTTAAATTCATTCTGGGTTCATGTGCACGTGTGCCCAAGATCCCGAGTGGAGAATGGAGGAAAGGGATTACAGCATGGCCATTCCTCCTGGGGGGGAGGGTGTGATTTCTAGCTTTCTGTCTCCGTCTCTCTCTGTCTTTCTGGTGAGCACATGCGCCTTATAGCAAAAACCTCTCAAAAAAAAAAAAAAAAGATTATTCATCACAACCAGATAAGCTTTATTCCAGGAATGCAAGTGTAGTTCAACATACACAAAACCATAAATGTAATACACCATATTAACAGAAAGAAAGATAAAAACCATATGATCATTTCAATCAATGTAGAAAAAGCATTTGACAAAATACAGTGTTCCTTCATGATTAAGACTCTCAGTAAAATCGGCATAGAAGGATCATTTCTCAGCATAATAAAAACCATCTCTGAAAAACCTACAGTTAACATTATACTGAATGGGGAAAAGCTAAAAGGTTTTACACTGAAAACTGGTACAAGACAAGGCTGCCCACTCTCTTCAATCTTATTCAGTATAGTACTGGAAGTCCTAGCCAATGCGATCAGACAATGTAACTCTCATTAAGAGAGTGAAATAAAAGGCATTCCAATAGGGAAAGGAAAGTTTAAATTATCTCCTTTTGCAGATGACATGATTGTATACATAGAAGACCCAATAGTATCCATGAAGAAACTTCTCGAAGTAATAAATGCATACAGTAAAGTGGAAGGATACAAATTTAACTTACAAAAATCTATAGCATTACTATATACAAACAACAAGCAGACAGAGACAGAACTGAAGAAAGTAATCCTATTTACTAAAGCTGCAAAAAGTATAAGATACCTAGGAATAAAACTAACCAAGAAAATCAAAGACCTCTATAAGGAAAATCTCAAAAAAGAAACAAAAAATGATACCAAAAAAGTGAAGGACATCCTATGTTCCTGGATTGGGAGAATTAATATAATCAAAATGTCAATTCTACCCAAATTAATCTACATATTTAATGCAATCCCTATAAAATTATAAGAGAAATTTTTCAGATCTAGAAAAGACAATCAGAATTTGTCTGGAATCATAAAAGACCCTATAATGCCAAAGCAAACTTATACAAAAAGATTGGAGTGGATAGCATCTTTCTTCCTGATCCCAAAATACATTACAAAGCTGTGATAATCAAAACAGCATGATATTGGCACAAAAACAGACACAGGACCAATGGAATAGAGTAGAGATCCCAGAACTAAACCCTGAAACATACAGACAACTGATCTTTGACAAAGGGTACCAGTAAATCCAGTGGGAAAAGGAAAACCTGTTTAGCAGTGGTGTTAGAAAAACTGAGTATCTATCTGGATAAAGATGAATCTGAACCCCTATCTGTCACCATTAACAAAAATCAACTCAAGGTGGATCAAAGATCTAAACCTAAGATGCAAACTATAAAACTACTGGCAGAAAACACTGGGGAAACTCTCAGAGACATTGGGGTAGACAAAGAGTTCTTAAGCAAGACTCCCAAAGCACAAGCAATAATCCCCAAAATAGACAGGTAGGATTACATCAGATTAAGAAGTTTCTGCACAGCAAAGGACACAGTAATCAATGTGAATTGACAACCCTCGGAAAGGGAAAATATTGTGGTTAACTATGCCTCAGATAAGAGACTGATAACCAGAAAACACAGGGAACTCAAGTAGTTTACCCGGAAGAAAATGATGAGCTCAAAAGATGAGAAAATAAACTGAATAAACAACTCTCTAAGGAAGACATACACACAGTCAAAAAAGTGTGTGAAAAACTGCTCAATATCCCTTATCATAAGGGAGATGCAGATCAAAACTACAATGAGATACCACCTAACCCTACTCAGAATGGTGAAGATTTAAAAAATGAAAACAAAAACAAAACAAAAACAAAAACGAAACAATAAATGATAAGTGCTTGAGGGAATGTAGTGAAAGGGGAACTCTCCTACATTGTTGGTTGGAATGTAAATTGATCTAGCCACTGTGGAGAACAATATGGAGGTTCCTCAAAAACCTTCAAATAGAATTACTTTATGATCCAGCAATTCCAGTCCTGAGTATTTACCCAAAGGATAGGAGAATGCTCAGTCAGAAAAGCACTTGCATAACTATATTGCAGCATTATTCACAATTGCTAAGACAAGGAACCAACCCAAATGTCCACAAACTGATGAATGGATTGAAAAAGTGTGGCATACGTACACCATGGAATTCTAGTCAACTGAAAACAAAACAAAACAAAACAAAACAAAACAAAACACCCTGGCATTGGATAGAAAGTGATAGAAAGTGGAAAAACATGGAAAATTTATTGCTGAGTGAAGCAAGTCAGGCTATGAAACAGAGACATTGTATGTCTCCACTTAACATATACTGACTACCTCCACTCTATGGTAGAGACTGAAAGACTGGAGGACATAAAAGTGTTGAAAATTGTTATGGAAAATGGGGACAAAGTGGAGAGTGGGAGAGGGGAAGAGTGCAGAAAGGGAAATTTGGAAAAAACTGGAGAAGTAAGAGATTGGTGGGACACAGATATGGTTTGATGCCTGTTGATGATGTCATGTATAGTACTCTCAACTGCCTGGCATGTGGAGTATAACATGTTAGGTAAAATCTCTTTACAATCTAATAATGTATAGAGATTAAGTGTATAACTAATAATAAATAATAATAATTTTTAAAATTAATAAAAGATTGTACACTACAACCAGGTAGGTTTTATTCCAGGTATACAAGGAAGTTAAACATACACAAAACAATTAATGTCATACATCACAGTAACTGAAATAAAGATAAAAACCTATAATCATATCTACAGATGCAGGAAAACCATTTGATCAAATATAGTTTGCCTACATAATCAATACTCTCTGCAAAAAAGCGATAGAAGGGACACTTCTCAACATGATAAAAATCCATATATGACAGACCCATTGCAAACATCATACTGAATAAGGAAAAGCTGAAAGCTTTTCTACTAAAAGCTGGAACAAAACAAGGCAGCTCACTTTCTCCACCCCTTTTCAACATAGTGCTGAAAGTTCTAGCCAATGCAATCAGACAAGAGAGCAAAGTAACAGTGATTCAGACAGGAAAAGAAGTAACAACACTGTCTCTATTTCAGATGATATGTTTTTATTTGTAGAAAATCCAAAGGAATCCACTAAAAACTTCCTAGAAATGACTAATGAATTCTGTAAAGTAGCAGAATACAAATTGCTGGACTCCTACATAGCGGACTAGGGTTTGATTCTTGGACCTGGCAGCTTAAAACATGATGTGTGTGTGTGTGTGTGTGTGTGTGTGTATGCTTGCCCAAAATCCCAAGAGAAGAAGGAAGGAGAAATTATTGTGGTGTGGCCATCCTGCCTGAGGGGTCATTTCTTGTTTTCTCTCTATGTGTCTTTCCAGTGAGCATATGCTTCCTATAGCAAAATCTCTCAACAACAACAAAAAAAAAGAAATTAAATATGACATAAAATCAGAAAGACATCCCATATTCTTGGATCAGAAGAATCAATATAATCAAAATGTCAGTTCTACCCAAATTAATTTACATATTCAGTGATAGAAAAAAAATCATAAAATGTTTCTGGAATCATAAAAGACCAGGAAGTACCATGCAAAAAGAATAAATACAGCAGCATCTCATCACCTAACTTCAAAATATATTACAAAGTGGTGATAATCAAAACAGCTTGGTACTGTCATAAAAATAGACACACAGACCCTTGAAACAGACTAGAGAATCCAGAAATAACTTCAAAGTCATACATCCAACTGATCAAAGGGTACAAAACAATGCAGTAGAAAAAAAGAATGTCTTTTTAACAAAGGTGCTGAAAGAACTGAATATCCACCTGCAGAAAAATGAAACCAAACCCCATCTCTCACCATTGACAAGAATCAACTCCAAATGGATCACATATTTGAATGCAAAGTCTTAAACTATAAAAATAACTGATGGAAAACTTAAGGGAAACTCTGGAAGAAAATGGAGTAGGCAACAATTTTTTAAATGAGGCTCCTAAAGTACAGACAATAATCCCCAGAATAGACAAGTGGGATCTCTCAAGCTAAAAAGTTTCTACTCAACAAATAAAAAAAAAAAAATTAAAGTGAAGAGACAGCCCTCAGAGTGGAAGAAAATATTTGCATATTATGCTTCAAACAAGAGATTGATAACCAGAACATATAGGAAACTCAAGCAGCTCACCCATAAAAAAAAAAAGAATAATTCAATTTAAAAAAATGCATAAATGATCTGAATAGACAACTCTCCAAGGAAGACATGAATGCCCAAAAGGCATATGAAAAAATCTTCAGTATCTTGTCATAATGGAAATACAAATTAAAACCACAATGAGATAAAATTTAACCCTGTTAGAATAGCTAGCATCAAAAAAATAAAGGATAACAAGCGTTGGCATGTGATGAAAAGGGAAATCTCTTACACTGTTGATTGGAATGTAAATTAGTACAATCAATGTGGAAAACAATATAGAGTTTTCTCAAAAACCTATAAATAGAACTACCATATGACCCAGTAATACCACTCCTTCATATTTACCCAAAGGATTGAAAATCATTCAGAAAGCCACTTGCACATCCATGTTTATTGCAGCATTATTTACAATTGCTAAGACATGGAATCAACCTAAGTGTTCAAGAACTGATGACTAGGTTGAAAAACTGTGGCACATATATAATGTGGAATACTCAGCCATAAGAAACAAGGATACCCTGCCATTTGATTCAAAGTGAACAAATATAGAAGACAAAGTAAGCCAGACTTTGAAAGACACACACTGTATATCCCCACTCAGTATGACCTAAATGTCTGCATTCTATGTCAAAAATTGAAAAATCTAAAGATGTGATAGTATAAAGGATGAGGGTAGGTAACAGAGACTATAGGGGAAAGGAGTGGATGGTAGAAGATGAGTGTGAGGGGATAAAGGAAGAATCATTAACAAACACAAATTGTAAAGTTCTCATTGAAAAATAATTCTATAATTTTTAATATATTTTTAAAATGAAATATCTTACTAGATAATTGGTAGAATGCTCCAATGAAACCATCTAAACCTATAGATTCCTTTTTCAGAAATTTGTAAATTTTTAATTTTATTTCTTAGCAGTTATAAAATTATTCTGATTATTACATAATAGTTATGTGATTGTTTAGATGATCTGTTTTAGTATTTGTAGTTTAAGTTTTTTGAGAATTAATCCATATGAGCATAAAATTACTCATATTCTTTCTTTATTAGTCTTTAAAAAGCTATAGAATATGTAATAAATTCCCTATTTTATTAATGATAATGGTGATCTGTATTCATCTCTCTTTTTATTTTTGTCTGTCTTGTTGGAGACATCAGTTTTATTGCTTTATTTCAAAGCATCTGTTTTGTTGCATTAGTTTTTCTCGATCATTTTTCTGTTTTCATTTTGTCTGATTTCTCTTTTTTATTTCATTATTTTAAAAAATTTTTGCTTGTTTTGGTTTATTTTACTATTCTATTTCTAGTTTCTGAACTAAAAATTTAGATTATGGGTTTGAAATGTTTCTTCACTTCTAATGCTACAAATTTCCTTTTGATACTTACATGCTACAAATTTCCTTTCTGCATTCATATGTTACATGAAATATATTCATTTTTTTATTTCTTTCTATGTATTCTTTTACTTCCTTTGACCCGTGGAGTTTTTTAGATATGCATTGGTGAATTTTCATGTTTTAAATGTTTTCCTATTGTCTTTCTGTTATTTATTTTTAGTTCGTAGCCTAGCTATTTTGTCTACTTTGTTAGAAGACTGGGTTCTAGTTTAATCTTTTAATTTAGCAGATAGTCACTTAGTTTTCCTAATGTACTTTTTTGAGCTATGGTTTAAGACAATTTACTTTTCAGAGCATTTTCAGTTTATTATGACCTTCTGAATTTTTCTGGTTCTTTTAGGCCCCTACAACCCACTGATAATATTGCCTAAGAGGAATAAAAGGGATTTCCCCAAACTGGCTACTAATGGGGAGGGGAGACTAAGTCTAAAAGGATATGGAGATTTCTGATCAGGTGCTTGTCAGGTCATAGTCTTCCTGAATGTGAGGGGATGGAGAGCCTTTCATTTCCTGTGTTAACATCTGCCTATAGTATCTCTATCCCTACCCCCCACTCTTACTGTAGCCCTGTGTCTCTGGTTTGAGGGGGAAAATATTAGTCCCACAGTATCAAAAAGGCTTCAAAAGCAGGGCTTATTGGAGGAATATCTTGCCAATGCCATCTGGTTTCCCAGGTATTTCTAGTGAGAGAGAAGAATGGCACTCTTATAACAGACTTCCTGGCCCAGGTTCCTTGTGTAAGTGCCACCCAGTTGTTTGGTTTTCTCTCTGAGGAGAAGAAAAACTGCAGACCCTGTGAGAAGGGAGGATGTTTGTCTAGCCTTTGTTAGTGAGACTCCCTTTGCTAGAGGTGTTGGACTTACTTGATGTTGCGAAAGGGACTCTGGCATTATCTTAGGTAGGAGTGAGCCTACTTCAGTGGCCTTCTGTTTCTAGAATAGGGATTAGGATACAGTGGGCTTGAGAGAACTCCTCTGTTGAGTAAGGTGAGGTAAGATGTCCTGCCATTGTACTGTTACGCTAGTCCTGGAGCCCAGACAGGGACTGCAGTGTGGTCATCCCCTCCAAGGAGATGATTCCTCACTTTCTGTCTCTCTGTCTCTCCAGTGAGTACACATGCCCTATAGCAAAAATCTCTAACAAACAAAGAAAAAAAAACCCACTATGCATTGACTTTAAATGTTTTCACAGCAGGGACTAGCAGATGACATAATGGTTACGTTGCTGGACTCCCTTGTAGTCGACTGTGATTCAAGTTCCAGACTGGATGGCTTAAAACTCACACTTGGTGCTTGTGCATGCATGCCCAATATACCAAGAGGAGAATGGAGGAGAAGGGATTGTGGCGTGGCCATCCCCCCGGGGGTTGATTTCTCGCTTTCTGTCTCTCTTGTTTCTCTCTGTCTCTCTGGTGAGCTCACATGCCTTATATCAAAAACTTCTCTAAAAAATGTTTCACATAAAAATAGATATGTATTTTGATTCCATTTTTTTCTGTCTTTTTTTTTCGAGGTATTTGTGTCTGGAGTGAGACACCAGATCTGAGACTCAAACTGTGGTCAGCCATATGGAAGTGCATTGCCTTAACCATAGGTCACCTACTGGCTCCCTTCAATTCCATTTTTCAACAAACTTTTAGAAGTCTTCACATACAAAATAAAATAAATAAGTAAATTCCTAAAAAATACAACTTATTAAAACATATAAGAAAAAATAGGAAGTCTGAATAGACCAGTAACAAATAAGGATATTAAGTCAGTCATCAAAAATCTTCCAAAGAAGAAAAGACCAGGACCAGATGACTTTATGGGTTAATTCTACCAAACTGTCAAAGAAGAATAAAGAATATATACCAATTAATATCAACCCTTTTAAAAGTCTTCCAAAAAATAATGGGACAGTTTCAAATGTATGTACTGAGGCTAGCATCACCTTAATACTAAAGCCAGACCAATATGCCACAAGAAAAGCAAACTGCTGGTCAAAAATCTCTGATGAACATGGATGCAAAAATCCTTAATAAAGCACCAGCAATCTAAATTCAACAGTGAGTTAAAAAGATATACAAGGAAATTAAATAAGAAGATAGAAATTATAAAAAGAACCAAACAGAAATCCTCAAACTAAAAAACTCAGTAAGAATATATATACACATATGTATATATATATATGTGTGTGTGTGTGTGTGTGTGTGTGTGTATACACATAATTACTTTTCCAGTGATTCAATGGTTTCAACAGCAGACTAGACCAATCATAAAAAAGAAATCGATTTAAGATAGTTTTTTTTTTTTAATAAAAAACATCCAGTTAGAGAAAGAAATGGAAGAAAAAGAAAAAGAGTAAAGACATTATATGGAACTTATGGGATACTATCAAAAGAATATTCACATTATACTAATTCCAGAAAAAAAATAGAGAGGGAGTAGTTGGAGGTGCAGTAGTACACAGCCAGACCCGCAAGGGAAAGGTCCACGATTCATGTCTTGAGTCTTCTCTGAGCATGTCAGGCACATACGTATCTGTGATCTGAGCTAACTGAGACTGAGTGGATCATGTCATAAGGACCTTCTGGGACTGCCTGTATCACTATTTTTCTTTCTCATAGAAGGAGTAAACTTTAAAAAATAGGGAGAGAATACTTATTTAATAAAATAATTGCTGAAACTTTTCAAGTGTTGAAGAAAATATGCACATCTAGATACAGGAAGCTCAAATATTCTTAAATGATTCAACTAAGAAATACCTCATTGAAGCATATTATAATTAAACTACTAAAAGTTAAAGAGAAAAAAATTTTAAAAGATACAATAGGAAAATAATAAGTCACGTATGAAGATATGCCCATCAGATTAACAACTGATTTCTCAATAGAAACTATGCATTTCAGGAAAGAATGGAATGATATAGTCAGAGCTCTAAAGGAAAAAAACCTCAAACTTTATCAGTTGGGAATATTATATCCAGCAAATTTGTACTTTGTAATTGAAGGAGAAATAAAATTTTTCCCAGACAAGCAAAAATTGAGAGAATTTAACTCAAGCAAAAATTGAGAAAAGTTGAGTTTATAATAAATGTTTTGGGGAGTCTTACATCTATAAACAAAAAGGTTATAACTACCATTCTAAAAACACATGAATGGAACTACAGGTGGTGTAAACCCAATCCCAGGAGGAGAAGGGATTGTGGTATGGTCATCCTCCCTGGGGGCAATTTCTTATATTCCCTGTCTCTATCTTTCTCTCAATCTGTCTCTCTCCAAGGAGCATGCACACCTGAGAGCAAATACACACACATGCACATACAGAGGGCTGGCCAGGTGGCATGGTGAATGGAGCATCTGGATCTCACATATCTGGTTGCATGGTTTGAGTTCCAAACTTGCCTTCTTGAGGGACATGCCAAACACGCATGTGCACATGCCCAGAATCCCTGGAGAAGAGTGGAAGAAAGGATTGAGGCATTGTCATTCCCACTTGGAGATGCTTCCTAACTTTCTCTTTCTCTCACCCTCTCTATCTCTCCCCAGTGAGTGCACATGCCCTACGGCAGACTAGAAAAAAACAAAAACATGGAAATACAAAACTCACAAATGAGAAGCAGAAAAGAATCAACCTTATTACTACAAAAAGGCAAAACAAAACAAAACAAAACACACCATTCTACAAATACAAATTATAAAAAGAACAAAATAACACAAACAAAAACTAAAGAATATGCAGAACAACCAGGAAACAGCTAAGAAAACAACAGCAATATATCTTTATCTTCACTCTAAATGGGAACAGATCAAATTTACAAACAAACCAAAAATACTACATGCTGCCTAAAAGGAATTCACTACACCTGTAATTATGCACATGGACTGAGAGAGAAGGAATGGAAAAAGATATTCCACATAAATGAAACTAACAGTGAGCAGGAATAGCTATTGTTACCATACACAAAATAGACTTGAACCAGCCACATAGCTTGGTGGGTAAGGGAAGTGAAGCCCATAGAACCAACCATAGTTTGACTCCCTACCAGTTGCCTGAGAAACATGCCAGATATTGTGCACCTGTATGTCTAAATTCTCAAAAGGATAGAGAAATGGGAAAAAAAATTGTAACATGACCACACCCCATTAGGGAATGCTTTCTCCCTCCCTCTTGCTTTCTGTCTCTTTCTGTTGAGCACATATGTCCTGTAGCAATTTAAAAATAAATACATTTTAAGTCAAAAACTGAAAAGAGACAAAGAACACCATTATATAATGATAAAGAGATGTGTTACTCAAGAAGATATAGTAATCATAAAGATATATGTACTCTACAAAAGAGTCCCCAAACACATAAAGTATTAATAAATATCCTACCGTTTGTGGCAACGTCAACAAAACCATAGGACATTATGTTAAGTGAAATTACCCAGGCACAGAAAGACAAATAGCACATGTTCTCACAGATATGTGGAAACAAACAGATAAAAAAAGTTGACCATATAGAAGTAGAGAATAGAGAAGTGATTATTAGAGTCTGGTAGGAAAAAAGAGAGAGAGAATAGAGAAATGTTGGGTACTATTTACAAAATTATGGTTAGTAAGAGGAACAAGTTCTAGTGGTATACAGTACTGTACATAACTTTATTTAACAATGACTTATTGTGTATTTCAGATGACCAACAAGAAAGGATTTTGAGTGTTCCCAACAAAGGAATCACAAATGTTTGAGATAAAGGATAAGCCAATACCCCTGATTTGGTCATTACATGTTATATTCATGTACTGAAAAATTACACTATACTCCATAAATATGTAGAATTTTATGTGTCAATTAAAAATGTAAACAGATAAACAAATGAATGAATAAAAAAATTGTTAAAGTGCACAGATCACTTGCCCACAGTGAGAATATATAAGGCTTGGTTTTTTACAGAGATGGGCATAGTTGAGTAAAAGTGGTGAGAATATGTAGAAGACCTATTCTAATTACCTTGAAATCTTAATAAAATAAAAGTGAAGTCATCTGCTTAAAAAAAAAAAAAAAACGAGTGAGAGAGAGAGAAGAAAAAGGCTTTGGAATCAGAGGATAGAAAAGAATGTGTGAAAAGATGCCAAAGGTGGTGAGAGAGAATGGTAAGCTATACACAAGGGTTGCTGAGCAATATCGATAACTCACTTAATGTTAAATGTCATGAATTTTAATCAAGACCAATCATGACATTAATGTATTTTTGCCAGTGAAATTCAGCTGTATCGATGCTTTGTGCAAGAGGAAAATTGGATTTAACTAAGGTTGGTATTATGCTAGATAAAATGAGAACATGTGAATTAAAGGTAAATGTGACAATTAAGTGATAGTCTATGGCATTAATTAAAATATTAGTCTATGAAACCTTAACAGGGTGGGGAGGAAAGTGAGGGCAGAGTGGAGAGCAGTATGAAGACCTGAAAGTAGAAGAAACACATTTGCCTGTGGGATGTAAAATTTGCCAGCTGATTATTTGGGTTAGAATACCATTGGAAATGAGTCTGAAAGATAAGTAATGAAAACACCTCTTTAGAAAATGTAATGGGAGAAGATAGCCCATCTCTAAATAAAATAGAGCACCTTGAAAACAAGAAATGTGTATTGTCTATATGAAGAATATTATAAAACTCTAATGGAACATTAAAAAAAGACAGAAGCATTTTCTTCAGATTCTTACTTTCAATATAAAGCTTTCAATTTTATATAGGCTAAAACCGGTGAGTATTTCTACATTTCTATAAATACTATAAGTACAATATGAAACCAACAAAAAGAGATTCCTAAGAAGCATACTATGGGAAGACCTAGCTATGATAGCATAAGGTGGTTTGAGATGATGGATAAGCCAATAACCCTGATTTGCTCATTATGTATTAAATTCATGTACTGAAAAACTACACTGTACTCTATAAATATGTAGAATTTTATGTGTCCATTAAAAATGTAAACAAATAAACAAATGAATGAATGAAAAATTGTGGGAGACACATAACAAAACAAGAAATTTTTATGTTTCAATATATGGTCTTGAGACAATGGGTTAGTTACTGGAAAAAAAAAAAAAAGGATGTTTGATTTTGTTTTAAGAAGTATACCTAATTTAGGGGACCAGCAGTTAGCGTAATGGCTATGTCGCTGGACTCCCATGTAGTCAACTGCGGTTCAAGTCCCAGACCCATTGACTTAAACTCACACCAGGTATGTATGCGCGCATGCCCAAGATCCCGAGAGGAGAATGGAGGAGAAGGGATTGTGGCATGGCCATCCTCCCGGAGCGTGATTTCTTGCTTTCTGTCTCTCTGTCTCTCTCTGTCTGTCTGGCGAGCGCATGTGCCCTATAGCAAAAAAAAAAAACTCTCCCCCCCCAAAAAAAAGAAGTATACCTAATATCATTCTTTACAATTAAATTCCATATGAATAAAACATTAAGGCATAAGCGATAGAGAAGACAGCATGCATACTTGAAAAAATAATCAGGTAGGAAGGCCCTGTAAAGTACTAATCAAAACGTGAAAGCAATAAAATCTGATGTCAAGAGAAAGAACACACAAAGATAGTACTGACGAAATTTCAAACCCATAAATTCAGTGGAAATGCTAAATGAAAGAACAATATTTGCAACATATATGATAAAATGTGTATTTTCTTATCATAGGACTCTTACAATAAGAACCAAAAATACAGTATGAAAAGTGAGCAAGATATGTAAATAGGCCCTTATCGCAAGCGAAGTAGAAATGGCTAATAAGCATATGAAAAGATACTCAGTCTCACTCATAACCAAAAAAAGAAAACTTCAAAGAAAAAAATAATACACAATTTTTACCTATCTGTTTGCAACTTATTCAGAGTTGGTAAGGCCCATGGTCGATGGACGTATGAGTGAGGATGCATTCTCCAGCAGTGTTGCTGAGTGTGTAAATAGATACATTCTATTTTTGTTTTGGTTTGGCAATAGCTATGATGTCTTTAAATGTATGAGTCACTGGCCAAGGAATTTAACTTTCAAATGTCTCCTACAGATAGGCTCCTAGAAGTGCATAATTATATATGAAGAATGATCCTGTTTATAATACTCCTAAATACCCCAAACTGCAAACAGCCTAAAAATCCCTTGATAGAATAGATCACATAAATTACTATACGGTTTTACTCTATAATATGTATATAGTTGTTCAAATGAATGTGATCAAACATATATTTATTTGTAACCACCAGGCCACTGACTGGCCACTTGTAACTTTTCTGTAAGGATGAAATTATATCTTCAAAAGTTTTACTCCTCTCCCCTCAAAAACCCTAAAATATAAAGCTTCTATGAAGAAAATTTTTAAATATTTGTGCAAAGAAAAGTTAATGTAGCAGGTCTGGGTTCATAAATCCTGTACATTCCCCAGCAGCATTGTCTTCAGGACTGTCCCTGACTGATGAATTATTCTGCATGGTAAGTGTTTTTGTATACTGAAAGCCTTGAGCCATTCAGTACCTGTCTTATCAGATAATTTATGCTAACAATAAGATTTATGATAAACACCTGTTTTTGTTCTATGGGACTGGAGTCTGAATAGCTGGGGTCAGTCACACAGATGTTGCATACCTATGTGACTGATCTCTAATAAAAACTCTGAAACAAAGGCTCAGGTGAGCTTTGCAGGTTTGCAACTTTGCATATGTCATTACACATTATTTCTAGGAAATTTAAGCATGACCAAATCCCTTCACTGGGAAAAAAAAAAAAAATACCTGGAAGCTTAAGCTTTGTTTTTCCTGGACTTTTCTTCATACACCTTTTCTCTGTGTTGAGTTGTACTTTTTCTATAATATACCATAACTATGAATATAACAACTTTTCTGTCACCTAGGTTGATGGTGATTTTGCAGCAGATTAGACAAAACATTAAAGACATTTAAATAAATGGAGAAATAGTCCATATTAATTTGTATCAAATAAACATTTACTTTAATGCAATTTCAAAAACTAGATTCTAAAATTTGTATGGAAAAGTAAAATGTTCAGCTACTGAAGAACACAATAAGGTAAGGAAAATTGATCTTCTGATAACTGAAATATATTATATGAAATTATAATTTTTAAGACCATGTGACTTTGGTATAGAGAATTAAATTTACCTATTAACAAAAAAGTGCACCAATTAACCTATGCTTTTATGGAATTTTTATATATGATAGAGAAGTTTAGAGAGAAAGTGTGGGATTCTTCAAAGAAAGTTTATGGGATATTAATTAGTCATTTAAAACAAACAGCATTTGAATATTTACCTTACCTCATATATAATAATCAATTCCAAGTTCTATTTAAATATGAAAAAAATTAAAAATAATAAATATGAAAAATATATTAAAGCATGCTTATAAGAAAATTAAAGGAGATTATTCTGAGATAAATGTAGAAATTTTTTCGAGAGATGAAGGAAGTGTTAATTGTAGAACACAAGAATTATATATATAATTTTATTAAAATAAACTTTGTTCAATAGAAAACACAATAATGGGCCAGCAAGTGGCATGGTGGTTAAGACATTGGATCCCACATGGCTAACTTTGCAGTTTGAGTCCCAGAACTGGTGGCTTGAAAAGGATGCCAGGCATGTGTGCTTGTATGCCCAATATTCTGAGAGGAGAAGAGAGGATAGGGGATTACAGTGAGGGGTGATTTCTCATTTTCCCTCTCTATTTATTTCTCTCTTCCGTAAGCACACACACCCTATGGCAAAAATCTAAAAGAAAAGAAAACACCTTAAGGAAAATAAAATGACAAGCCACAAAATGGAGCAAATATTTGCAAAACATATAAAGGACAAGAATCTGGTGTACAGAATATATAAATGTTGCTACAGTTAAATAAGAAAATCACAAATAATCCATTAGAAAAGTAAACAAAGACATGAATAGGTATCTTACACAAAATAAGACTTGCATGGCCAATAAACTTTTAAAAGATGTTTACCCTCTTTAGTATTCAATAAAATGTAAATTAAAATCACAATGATATACCGTTCACATCCACTAGTTATATAAGAATTAGAAAGTCTAGTGACAACTGTTTGAAAGGATGTAGATCAACTGAAAGTCTGCTTATTCTTTGCTGGTCATGCTGTGAATTGGTACAACCAATTCAAAATTTAATTTGGTACTATTTTGTAAAGTTGACTTTATTAATATCCCATGAACTAATAAAATTCAAAGATATAAAACTTAGAAGACTTGCACATTTTCTCAAAGAAGCATGCATTAAAATTTTTGAATCATAATCATTTATATTAACAAATATCTGGAAACAACCCTATGATTTCTTGAGAGTAAAAGGAATAAAAAAAAAATTAGGGTATGTACACATGGCAATATAATATATCAGAGTTGAATAAGTAAACTAAAGTTCCATTCCAGATCGTAGAAATATAATTTTAAACTTTAAGCAAAAGCAAATCTGGGATAATTATATACGATGTAACATTTTACAAAGTTCAGAAATAGATATAATTAAACAGTGATGCCTAAATATACACACGTATGTAATAAAGGGATAAAAATAAGTAAGATAAAAATAAACAAAAATCAGCATAGCAGTAACCTCTGGTGAGGATGGAGGGTGTGGTGCAAGGACACAAGGACATAAAAAAATTAGAAATACTTAAGTAAGTGTAGCTCTTGAGTTGAGTTGAGTTGAGAGATAGACCCTCAAATGTTTACTATATTATTATTTTTATTATTATTATTTGGAGAGGTTTTTGCTATAGGGTGCGTGCACTCGCCAGAAAGACAGAGTGAGGCAGAGATACAGAGAATGAGAAATCACCCCCCCAGGGGGGATGGCCGCGCCACAATCCCTTCTCCTCCATTCTCCTCTCTGGATCTTGGGCACGCACGCACACGAATTGGTACAACCAATTCAAAATTTAATTTGGTACTATTTTGTAAAGTTGACTTTATTAATATCCCATGAACTAATAAAATTCAAAGATATAAAACTTAGAAGACTTGCACATTTTCTCAAAGAAGCATGCATTAAAATTTTTGAATCATAATCATTTATATTAACAAATATCTGGAAACAACCCTATGATTTCTTGAGAGTAAAAGGAATAAAAAAAAAATTAGGGTATGTACACATGGCAATATAGTATATCAGAGTTGAATAAGTAAACTAAAGTTCCATTCCAGATCGTAGAAATATAATTTTAAATTTTAAGCAAAAGCAAATCTGGGATAATTATATACGATGTAACATTTTACAAAGTTCAGAAATAGATATAATTAAACAGTGATGCCTAAATATACACACGTATGTAATAAAGGGATAAAAATAAGTAAGATAAAAATAAACAAAAATCAGCATAGCAGTAACCTCTGGTGAGGATGGAGGGTGTGGTGCAAGGACACAAGGACATAAAAAAATTAGAAATACTTAAGTAAGTGTAGCTCTTGAGTTGAGTTGAGTTGAGAGATAGACCCTCAAATGTTTACTATATTATTATTTTTATTATTATTATTTGGAGAGGTTTTTGCTATAGGGTGCATGCACTCGCCAGAAAGACAGAGTGAGGCAGAGATACAGAGAATGAGAAATCACCCCCCCAGGGGGGATGGCCGCGCCACAATCCCTTCTCCTCCATTCTCCTCTCTGGATCTTGGGCACGCACGCACACACGCCTGGTATGAGTTTAAGCTACCGGGTCCAGGACTTGAAAGATGGTCGACTACATGGGAGCCCAGCAACATAACTATTACGCTAACTGCTGGTCCCTTTACTATATTATTATACTTGATAAGATATACACTTTAAATA
Organism: Tupaia belangeri chinensis; assembly: GCF_000334495.1. NCBI lineage: Eukaryota > Metazoa > Chordata > Mammalia > Scandentia > Tupaiidae > Tupaia > Tupaia belangeri. The sequence goes on along the minus strand of NW_006206042.1, from coordinate 1,992,014 downwards.
GTGTTTTGTAAGTATTAAGCTTTATATCTAAAATGATTAAAATTTTTTTAAATAAAAGGAGATAATGACATGCAGCAAGTCTACATGTCGACACATAAACTTACAAATACTTTGCAACAAGTTGTTTTTAGTGTGCCTAGTCAAAACTTTAACTGAAAAAAAAATTACACGATTAATCAGTGAAGATTTGATGTGAGACTGCATTTTCTGTATTTTATTTCCTTCATTCTTCCCACTGGGATTAAATAAATAAAAATAGAAAATTTAAACAAAGTTTTAGTAACTCATGTTTACCTTTTACAATTACCATCTAGTCTATTAACTGTAAATCTTTCTCACTTTCAACTCAAATTGATATCATTTCAAGTTTCTAGTGTTAGATTTGCAGATGATTTATGATATTTTTATGGGGGTCTCATGTTTTCCTTTAATTTTTCCAAGAATCCTTGTAACTTCAGCATATGAAAAAGCATGATTACATTTACATAAACACCTATGTAGGAAATAGTTCTTTGAAAACTGAATATCTATACACAAAAGAAAAAAAATTAGAACTTTACCTCTCACTATATACAAAAATCACCTCAAAATCAATTTAAACTTTAAACATGGCACCCAAAAATTTGAAAGTACTAAAATAAAACAGAGAAAAACTGCTTCATGACATTGGCCCAAATATTTTTAAAATAAGAACTCAGAAGCATGAGCAACAAAGCAAAAACAGACAAATGGGTATATGTCAAACCAAAAAGTTTCTACATAGCAAAGGAAACAATAAAGAGACAACCTACAGGGTGGGAGAAAATACTTGCAAGCTATACATCCAACAAGGGAGAGCTATCCAAAACATGCAAGGAATTCAAACAATTTACCAATGGAGAAAAATCCAAGTAATTGAATTTAAAAATGGGCAATAGATTTGAACAGATAGTTCTCAACCAAATATATGTAAATTACCAGTATATGGGGAAAAAAAATAAGTTTAACATCACTAATCATTAGGGAAATGCAGGTCAAAACCACAGTGAAGTTTCATCCCACCCCAACTAGAATGACTACTATCAAAAAGATTTTTAAAAAATAACAAGTATTAATGAGGAGGTAAAGAATAAAAAATTCTTTTATACTTTGGATGGAAATGCAAATTAGTACACAAAATAGAAAACAGTACACAATTTCCTCAAAAATGATAAAAGTAGAACTAGGTATATATTCAAGGGAAAGGAAATCATGATGTCATAGAGATCTGCACTCCAATGCTTATTGCAATACTATTCGCAATAGCCAAGAGAGAGAAAAACAATGTTACTGTATAAACAGATGAATAGAAGAGAAATTGTTTTATAGAAGAATACTTCAAAATTTTGTGGAAAAATGGAATTAAAGATTGAGTTTATTTTGGTTCAAAAAAAACTAAAATGCATGTACAGTTTTTTGTAACGTGCATTTTCCATGAATTTTTGAAGACATATTCATATAGACATACGTACATACATATGTGCATACCATAGAATACTAGTCAGTCACTGAAAAGAATGAAATTCTGCTGTTTGAGGCAACATGGACAAGCCTGGAGGATATTAGGTTAAGTAAAATAACCCAGGCACAGAAAGAGGAAAACCACATGTTTTCACCTATATGTGGAAACTAAAAAAGATGACCTCATAGAAGGAAAGACTAGAATAGGTATTGTAGCATCTGAGAAATGTAGAGGTAGGTGGGTTTGGAAAGATGTTGAGTAACAGATAAGAGGAATGAGTTCTTGTATTACATAGTACAGTAGAGAAGCTATAGTTAACAACTTACTGTGCGTTCCAGATTAGCTGAAACAGAGGATTTTGAGTGTTCCTAACGCAAAGTAATAACTAATGTCTGAGGAGATGGATATGCTCACTATGCGGATTTGGTCATTTCACTCTGTATTCATGTACTGGAAAAGACATCGTACCTCACAAACATGTACAGGTATTAAATCTCAATTACTAATAAAAATAAATTTTAAAAAATCTAACTATGAAGAGTCTAGAGTTTGATTAGTCTAATTTAGATTTTGTTTCTTGTTTTCTTTTTTCACTGAAAGAATTAATTATTTAATTATATTATCATCATTTTTTTTTTTAACTTGCTGTAGGGCAAGTGCACTCATCAGAGAGAGAGAAGGAAAATGAGAAAGCAAGCCACCAGGTCTGGAATTTGAACTGCAGTCAACCATGTGGGAGGCGAGCACCTTAAACATCATACTATCTGCTAGCCCCTCTTGTTTCCTTTTTAGAACAAGTAGTCTAAACTGTCCAGGAGAAGATGTTAGCCATTTGGTAATTTACTGTGGCAGACTATGTGTGTGTGTATATATATATATATGAATATAGCTCTGATTTCGCATGTTCTTATAATGTGAAATGTTCTTATTAGGAGGTGAAGTCTGTACTCCCTCCCCTGGAAACTGGGTATGCCTTTGTGACTGATTTGCTAATACCATGAGGAAGCTACATAGAATGGACACAGGTAGTTATTTCTGTTGCTAGCCAATATTGATTGACTGGCACGAAAATGAGCAAGCCTTAATCACGTCCTGACCAAAACATGACAGACCCTGTATGAGAATAACCTCACTGAGACGAGTCACTCATGGAGAGAATGATACACGATTGCTGTTGCTCTCGGCCACTGCAATCAGGGTAGTTTGCTATGCAGCCATAGATCACATCAAGGTTTCAGTACGAGTAATCATGGATATAGGTAACTATAGTTATATGTATGGACAAGCTTACGTGCTTAGGGCAAGGCTGAGATAAAGCCACCAAACACAGTTCCCAGAAACATGGCACTTTCTAGTGCTCAGCCCCTTGAGCTGTTTTTAAGGCCCTGCTTTACGAAACCTGCTGACTAGGAGTCAGAGATTATTGGGCCATTGGCCTTTTAACAGAACCCTAGCCGCTGACTTCCTTCATTTCTTGCTTACTTGTAAACAAAGGATTCTTTGCCAGTCATGTGAGAGTGCCCTGGATCAGACAGGCTGGAGGCCTGAAGGAAGAGATTGCTGCATGACCAGACCAAAGATTCACAGACACCTGGATCCTTCCCGGCTTACTATAATTTGATCCTTTAACAACAATAAAACCCATGCATGTATTTTATTATAGCGGATGCTCCTCTCTCTCATTCCGTTCTCACATATGTGCACACATGTTCAATCATGAATAATGAAAAAAAAAAACACTTTAAATCCTGAGTTTTCTAAGAAACTCTAGTTTAGCTAGTATGTCCTTTTCTTATACATCTGAAACTTACAGCAATAAGAGCAAATGTTATTAGCATTCTTATATTGGCTGTAAACCATTTTATTTTTCAATTTCCTAAATTGAAAAGTTGCCCCAAATTCTAGCAGAGAAGGAAGGAGAGGAGACACAACAGACAAACAAAAATAAAAGTTACGAGGGGTATTTTTCAAAGTTTATTGAGAGATGAATGGAGGGCCTTTATTTTTTGCTGAATGTGAAAAAATTAACTTAGGAGAGAATTTTTAGGCTCTTCTGATGAACTGGATATAAAAGGTGCCGTCAAGGGTGAAAAATAATGCCTGGGGTTAGGGTGGAGGAACGAATGTCAAGATACCCCCAGAGTCTGCTCATGAAACTCAGTACATGTAGTCATTTGCCTGAAGGTCCCTTAGGATAAAATCGCGGCACGTATTTGTTTGGGACATTCTCAGTGGTCTTCTGATGGTCTAGAAAGGTTTCTCATGCCTACTGAGTTTTGATTTCCCGTTTTTGAATCCTATAGCTTGAAGTGATTGTTTCCCTTTCGGGGGATGGCTTGCAGGAGGGAACAGGGTCTAATAATGAACAGAGTTCTTAACTACAGGAGAGCTACCTAGTTTCCTGGAATCCAAGACAGTGTTCATAGCTAGAGCTCACTGGGGCTTTGTAACCATGGTTTTCCAATGCGCAACTGTATAAAAATAGAATATTTATTTAAAAAATAAAACCCGACAAATAAGCCACTGCTGCTTCTACTTGCAATAAAAAACTGCTTTGATTCCCAAAGCACAAGCTCATGTAATCTGGTAAATGTGCCCCACACATAATGAGGTCCCCTGGCTCAGGATGTCTGTTGCCTCCTCTTCCAGAGTGACTCTCGAGGGCCCTCAGTGAATAGCACCCAGAAACCCTGAAAGCTGCTCTTCAGAGAGCCTTTTTTGGCCTCAAAAGCTCCTCCTCTGGCTGGAGGGAATGTCTAGACTACATAGATACTCCGTAACTTTCCGTCTCCCTCCATTCCTGGACTGACCCTACAACAAACCAGGTGCCTTTTCTTCATGCCCTTGATTTTTAGATATTTGTGATCAATGGACCACATCTCTGACCCCTACCTCCATTTGTCTGTTGAGCCAGAAATTTGCAGGGAGAGAAGTAAGTGAGATTTGGGGAAAGACTTGAAAGGTTAGCAGAGGGAGCCATATGAAGAATAAAATCCATGCAGGGGTCTTACTGTTATTAAAAAATCAAATTATAGTAAGCTAGGAAGTAGCCAAGTGTCCATGAAATCTTTCTTTCCTTTTTTTTATCTTAATATTACTCTTCAAGATTTCCTGTTGATCCTAAGAAATCATGACTTCCCAGGATTCTAGAACAGCTTGACGAATATGGTAATAAAGAATGTGCTTCTGTCACTTTTCTATGCTTCCTTGTCTCCATCTTGTCTTCAGACGATTCATAGTCCATAGAGATATGATTTATAAAGCCTCATAAAGCATGTTTACTGTTTCTTACCATGCTACACACATTAGGGTCAAAACTTCTTCAAACACTAAAGAAGCTTGCCTTTGAAATGTATTCAGTAGTAAATCATTTTGAATTATGACTCATTTGCTTTACTTCCGGCCAAATACACTTTTGAAACAGCACAATCATTACATTATTAAATTTTTGGAATATTTTGTTTGTTTGTTTTTTGTTTTTTGGATTTTTTTTTTTTTTTTGAGAGAGAGGTTTTTTGCTATAGGGCGCCTGTGCTATGTGCCCTAAAGAAAGACAGAGAGAGACAGACAGT